>NW_027017656.1:0-42019 GCF_036013445.1 Caloenas nicobarica
GCCCGACAGGGCCCGACAGGGCCCAGTAGAGCCCGACAGAGCCCGACAGAGCCCGACAGGGCCCGACAGGGCCCAGTAGAGCCCGACAGAGCCCGACAGAGCCCGACAGGGCCCGAAAGAGCCCGACAGAGCCCGACAGGGCCCGACAGGGCCCAGTAGAGCCCGACAGAGCCCGACAGAGCCCGACATAACCCGTCAGAGCCCGACAGAGCCCGACAGGGCCCGACAGAGCCCGACAGAGCCCGACAGGGCCCAGTAGAGCCCGAGAGAGCCCGACAGAGCCCGACAGAGCCCGACAGAGCCCGACAGGGCCCAGTAGAGCCCGACAGAGCCCGACAGAGCCCGACAGAGCCCGACAGGGCCCGACAGAGCCCGACAGAGCCCGACAGGGCCCAGTAGAGCCCGACAGAGCCCGACAGAGCCCCACAGAGCCCGACAGAGCCCGACAGGGCCCGACAGAGCCCGACAGAGCCCGACAGGACCCGACAGGGCCCGACAGAGCCCGACAGAGCCCGACAGAGCCCGACAGGGCCCGACAGAGCCCGACAGAGCCCGACAGGGCCCAGTAGAGCCCGACAGAGCCCGACAGAGCCCGACAGAGCCCGACAGAGCCCGACAGAGCCCGACAGAGCCCAGTAGAGCCCGACAGAGCCCGACAGAGCCCGACAGGTCCCGACAGGGCCCAGTAGAGCCCGACAGAGCCCGACAGAGCCCGAAAGAGCCCGACAGGGCCCGACAGAGCCCGACAGAGCCCGACAGGGCCCGACAGGGCCCGACAGAGCCCAGTAGAGCCCGACAGAGCCCGACAGAGCCCGACAGAACCCGACAGAGCCCGACAGAGCCCGACAGAGCCCGACAGGGCCCAGTAGAGCCCGACAGAGCCCGACAGAGCCCGACAGGGCCCGAAAGAGCCCGACAGAGCCCGACAGGGCCCGACAGGGCCCAGTAGAGCCCGACAGAGCCCGACAGAGCCCGACATAACCCGTCAGAGCCCGACAGAGCCCGACAGGGCCCGACAGAGCCCGACAGAGCCCGACAGGGCCCAGTAGAGCCCGAGAGAGCCCGACAGAGCCCGACAGAGCCCGACAGAGCCCGACAGGGCCCAGTAGAGCCCGACAGAGCCCGACAGAGCCCGACAGAGCCCGACAGGGCCCGACAGAGCCCGACAGAGCCCGACAGGGCCCAGTAGAGCCCGACAGAGCCCGACAGAGCCCCACAGAGCCCGACAGAGCCCGACAGGGCCCGACAGAGCCCGACAGAGCCCGACAGGACCCGACAGGGCCCGACAGAGCCCGACAGAGCCCGACAGAGCCCGACAGGGCCCGACAGAGCCCGACAGAGCCCGACAGGGCCCAGTAGAGCCCGACAGAGCCCGACAGAGCCCGACAGAGCCCGACAGAGCCCGACAGAGCCCAGTAGAGCCCGACAGAGCCCGACAGAGCCCGACAGGTCCCGACAGGGCCCAGTAGAGCCCGACAGAGCCCGACAGAGCCCGAAAGAGCCCGACAGGGCCCGACAGAGCCCGACAGAGCCCGACAGGGCCCGACAGGGCCCGACAGAGCCCAGTAGAGCCCGACAGAGCCCGACAGAGCCCGACAGAACCCGACAGAGCCCGACAGAGCCCGACAGAGCCCGACAGGGCCCAGTAGAGCCCGACAGAGCCCGACAGAGCCCGACAGAGACCGACAGGGCCCGACAGAGCCCCACAGAGCCCGACAGAGCCCGACAGGGCCCGACAGGGCCCAGGAGAGCCCGACAGAGCCCGACAGGGCCCGACAGAGCCCGACAGAGCCCGACAGAGCCCGATATGGCCTGACAGAGCCCGACAGAGCCCGACAGAGCCCGACAGGGCCCGACAGGGCCCAGTAGAGCCCGACAGAGCCCGACAGAGCCCGACAGAACCCGACAGAGCCCGACAGGGCCCGACAGAGCCCGACAGAGCCCGACAGAGCCCGACAGGGCCCGACAGGGCCCAGTAGAGCCCGACAGAGCCCGACAGAGCCCGACAGGGCCCGACAGGGCCTGACAGGGCCCGACAGAGCCCGACAGGGCCCGACAGGGCCCGACAGAGCCCAGTAGAGCCCGACAGAGCCCGACAGAGCCCGACAGGGCCCGACAGGGCCCAGTAGAGCCCGACAGAGCCCGACAGAGCCCGACAGGGCCCGACAGAGCCCGACAGAGCCCGACAGGGCCCAGTACAGCCCGACAGAGCCCGACAGAGCCCGACAGGACCCGACAGGGCCCGACAGAGCCCGACAGAGCCCGACAGAGCCCGACAGGGCCCGACAGAGCCCGACAGAGCCCGACAGGGCCCAGTAGAGCCCGACAGAGCCCGACAGAGCCCGACAGAGCCCGACAGAGCCCGACAGGTCCCGACAGGGCCCAGTAGAGCCCGACAGAGCCCGACAGAGCCCGACAGAGCCCGACAGGGCCCGACAGAGCCCGACAGAGCCCGACAGGGCCCGACAGGGCCCGACAGAGCCCAGTAGAGCCCGACAGAGCCCGACAGAGCCCGACAGAACCCGACAGAACCCGACAGAGCCCGACAGAGCCCGACAGAGCCCAGTAGAGCCCGACAGAGCCCGACAGAGCCCGACAGAGACCGACAGGGCCCGACAGGGCCCGACAGAGCCCGACAGAGCCCGACAGGGCCCGACAGGGCCCAGGAGAGCCCAACAGAGCCCGACAGGGCCCGACAGAGCCCGACAGAGCCCGACAGAGCCCGATATGGCCTGACAGAGCCCGACAGAGCCCGACAGAGCCCGACAGGGCCCGACAGGGCCCAGTAGAGCCCGACAGAGCCCGACAGAGCCCGACAGAACCCGACAGAGCCCGACAGGGCCCGACAGAGCCCGACAGAGCCCGACAGAGCCCGACAGGGCCCAGTAGAGCCCGACAGAGCCCGACAGAGCCCGACAGGGCCCGACAGGGCCCGACAGGGCCCAGTAGAGCCCGACAGAGCCCGACAGAGCCCGACAGGGCCCGACAGGGCCCAGTAGAGCCCGACAGAGCCCGACAGAGCCCGACAGAACCCGACAGAACCCGACAGAGCCCGACAGAGCCCGACAGAGCCCAGTAGAGCCCGACAGAGCCCGACAGAGCCCGACAGAGACCGACAGGGCCCGACAGGGCCCGACAGAGCCCGACAGAGCCCGACAGGGCCCGACAGGGCCCAGGAGAGCCCAACAGAGCCCGACAGGGCCCGACAGAGCCCGACAGAGCCCGACAGAGCCCTATATGGCCTGACAGAGCCCGACAGAGCCCGACAGAGCCCGACAGGGCCCGACAGGGCCCAGTAGAGCCCGACAGAGCCCGACAGAGCCCGACAGAACCCGACAGAGCCCGACAGGGCCCGACAGAGCCCGACAGAGCCCGACAGAGCCCGACAGGGCCCAGTAGAGCCCGACAGAGCCCGACAGAGCCCGACAGGGCCCGACAGGGCCCGACAGGGCCCAGTAGAGCCCGACAGAGCCCGACAGAGCCCGACAGGGCCCGACAGGGCCCAGTAGAGCCCGACAGAGCCCGACAGAGCCCGACAGGGCCTGACAGAGCCCGACAGAGCCCGACAGAGCCCGACAGGGCCCGACAGGGCCCAGTAGAGCCCGACAGAGCCCGACAGAGCCCGACAGAACCCGACAGAGCCCGACAGGGCCCGACAGAGCCCGACAGAGCCCGACAGGGCCCGACAGGGCCCGACAGAGCCCGACAGAGCCCGACTGGGCCCGACAGGGCCCAGTAGAGCCCGACAGAGCCCGACAGAGCCCGACAGGGCCCGACAGGGCCCGACAGGCCCGACAGGGCCCGACAGAGCCCAGTAGAGCCCGACAGAGCCCGACAGAGCCCGACAGGGCCCGACAGGGCCCAGTAGAGCCCGACAGAGCCCGACAGAGCCCGACAGGGCCCGACAGAGACCGACAGGGCCCGACAGAGCCCGACAGAGCCCGACAGAGCCCGACAGGGCCCGACAGGGCCCAGTAGAGCCCGACAGAGCCCGACAGGGCCTGACAGAGCCCGACAGAGCCCGACAGAGCCCGACAGGGCCCAGTAGAGCCCGACAGAGCCCGACAGAGCCCGACAGAGCCCGACAGAGCCCGACAGAGCCCGACAGAGCCCAGTAGAGCCCGACAGAGCCCGACAGAGCCCGACAGGTCCCGACAGGGCCCAGTAGAGCCCGACAGAGCCCGACAGAGCCCGAAAGAGCCCGACAGGGCCCGACAGAGCCCGACAGAGCCCGACAGGGCCCGACAGGGCCCGACAGAGCCCAGTAGAGCCCGACAGAGCCCGACAGAGCCCGACAGAACCCGACAGAGCCCGACAGAGCCCGACAGAGCCCGACAGGGCCCAGTAGAGCCCGACAGAGCCCGACAGAGCCCGACAGAGACCGACAGGGCCCGACAGAGCCCCACAGAGCCCGACAGAGCCCGACAGGGCCCGACAGGGCCCAGGAGAGCCCGACAGAGCCCGACAGGGCCCGACAGAGCCCGACAGAGCCCGACAGAGCCCGATATGGCCTGACAGAGCCCGACAGAGCCCGACAGAGCCCGACAGGGCCCGACAGGGCCCAGTAGAGCCCGACAGAGCCCGACAGAGCCCGACAGAACCCGACAGAGCCCGACAGGGCCCGACAGAGCCCGACAGGGCCCGACAGGGCCCAGTAGAGCCCGACAGAGCCCGACAGAGCCCGACAGGGCCCGACAGGGCCTGACAGGGCCCGACAGAGCCCGACAGGGCCCGACAGGGCCCGACAGAGCCCAGTAGAGCCCGACAGAGCCCGACAGGGCCCGACAGGGCCCAGTAGAGCCCGACAGAGCCCGACAGAGCCCGACAGGGCCCGACAGAGCCCGACAGAGCCCGACAGGGCCCGACAGGGCCCGACAGGGCCCAGTAGAGCCCGACAGAGCCCGACAGAGCCCGACAGAACCCGTCAGAGCCCGACAGAGCCCGACAGGGCCCGACAGAGCCCGACAGAGCCCGACAGGGCCCAGTACAGCCCGACAGAGCCCGACTGAGCCCGACAGAGCCCGACAGGGCCCGACAGGGCCCAGTAGAGCCCGACAGAGCCCGACAGGGCCCGACAGGGCCCGACAGAGCCCGATATGGCCCGACAGAGCCCGACAGAGCCCGACTGAGCCCGACAGGGCCCGACAGGGCCCAGTAGAGACCGACAGAGCCCGACAGAGCCCGACAGAACCCGACAGGGCCCAGTAGAGCCCGACAGAGCCCGACAGAGCCCGACAGGGCCCAGTAGAGCCCGACAGAGCCCGACAGAGCCCGACAGAGCCCGACAGGCCCGACAGAGCCCGACAGAGCCCGACAGAGCCCGACAGGGCCCAGTAGAGCCCGACAGAGCCCGACAGGGCCCGACAGAGCCCGACAGAGCCCGACAGGGCCCAGTAGAGCCCGACAGAGCCCGACAGAGCCCGACAGAGCCCGACAGAGCCCAACAGGGCCCGACAGAGCCCGACAGAGCCCGACAGGACCCGACAGGGCCCGACAGAGCCCGACAGGGCCCGACAGAGCCCGACAGAGCCCGACAGGGCCCAGTAGAGCCCGACAGAGCCCGACAGAGCCCGACAGAGCCCAACAGAGCCCGACAGAGCCCAGTAGAGCCCGACAGAGCCCGACAGAGCCCGACAGAGCCCGACAGAGCCCGACAGGGCCCGACAGAGCCCGACAGAGCCCGACAGGGCCCAGTAGAGCCCGACAGAGCCCGACAGAGCCCGACAGAGCCCGACAGGGCCCGACAGAGCCCGACAGAGCCCGACAGGGCCCAGTAGAGCCCGACAGAGCCCGACAGAGCCCCACAGAGCCTGACAGGGCCCGACAGGGCCCAGTAGAGCCGGACAGAGCCCGACAGAGCCCAGTAGAGCCCAGTAGAGCCCGACATAACCCGTCAGAGCCCGACAGAGCCCGACAGGGCCCGACAGAGCCCGACAGAGCCCGACAGGGCCCAGTAGAGCCCGACAGAGCCCGACAGAGCCCGACAGAGCCCGACAGAGCCCGACAGGGCCCAGTAGAGCCCGACAGAGCCCGACAGAGCCCGACAGAGCCCGACAGGGCCCGACAGAGCCCGACAGAGCCCGACAGGGCCCAGTAGAGCCCGACAGAGCCCGACAGAGCCCCACAGAGCCCGACAGAGCCCGACAGGGCCCGACAGAGCCCGACAGAGCCCGACAGGACCCGACAGGGCCCGACAGAGCCCGACAGAGCCCGACAGGGCCCGACAGGGCCCGACAGAGCCCGACAGGGCCCAGTAGAGCCCGACAGAGCCCGACAGAGCCCGACAGAGCCCGACAGAGCCCGACAGAGCCCGACAGGGCCCAGTAGAGCCCGAGAGAGCCCGACAGAGCCCGACAGAGCCCGACAGGGCCCGACAGAGCCCGACAGAGCCCGACAGGGCCCAGTAGAGCCCGACAGAGCCCGACAGAGCCCCACAGAGACCGACAGAGCCCGACAGGGCCCGACAGAGCCCGACAGAGCCCGACAGGACCCGACAGGGCCCGACAGAGCCCGACAGAGCCCGACAGAGCCCGACAGGGCCCGACAGAGCCCGACAGAGCCCGACAGGGCCCAGTAGAGCCCGACAGAGCCCGACAGAGCCCGACAGAACCCGACAGAGCCCGACAGAGCCCGACAGAGCCCGACAGAGCCCAGTAGAGCCCGACAGAGCCCGACAGAGCCCGACAGAGACCGACAGGGCCCGACAGGGCCCGACAGAGCCCGACAGAGCCCGACAGGGCCCGACAGGGCCCAGGAGAGCCCGACAGAGCCCGACAGGGCCCGACAGAGCCCGACAGAGCCCGACAGAGCCCGATATGGCCTGACAGAGCCCGACAGAGCCCGACAGAGCCCGACAGGGCCCGACAGGGCCCAGTAGAGCCCGACAGAGCCCGACAGAGCCCGACAGAGCCCGACAGAACCCGACAGAGCCCGACAGGGCCCGACAGAGCCCGACAGAGCCCGACAGAGCCCGACAGGGCCCGACAGGGCCCAGTAGAGCCCGACAGAGCCCGACAGAGCCCGACAGGGCCCGACAGGGCCCGACAGGGCCCGACAGGGCCCGACAGGTCCCGACAGAGCCCGACAGGTCCCGACAGGGCCCAGTAGAGCCCGACAGAGCCCGACAGAGCCCGACAGAACCCGACAGAGCCCGACAGAGCCCGACAGAGCCCGACAGGGCCCAGTAGAGCCCGACAGAGCCCGACAGAGCCCGACAGAGACCGACAGGGCCCGACAGAGCCCCACAGAGCCCGACAGAGCCCGACAGGGCCCGACAGGGCCCAGGAGAGCCCGACAGAGCCCGACAGGGCCCGACAGAGCCCGATATGGCCTGACAGAGCCCGACAGAGCCCGACAGAGCCCGACAGGGCCCGACAGGGCCCAGTAGAGCCCGACAGAGCCCGACAGAGCCCGACAGAACCCGACAGAGCCCGACAGGGCCCGACAGAGCCCGACAGAGCCCGACAGAGCCCGACAGGGCCCGACAGGGCCCAGTAGAGCCCGACAGAGCCCGACAGAGCCCGACAGGGCCCGACAGGGCCTGACAGGGCCCGACAGAGCCCGACAGGGCCCGACAGGGCCCGACAGAGCCCAGTAGAGCCCGACAGAGCCCGACAGAGCCCGACAGGGCCCGACAGGGCCCAGTAGAGCCCGACAGAGCCCGACAGAGCCCGACAGGGCCCGAAAGAGCCCGACAGAGGCCGACAGGGCCCGACAGGGCCCAGTAGAGCCCGACAGAGCCCGACAGAGCCCGACATAACCCGTCAGAGCCCGACAGAGCCCGACAGGGCCCGACAGAGCCCGACAGAGCCCGACAGGGCCCAGTAGAGCCCGACAGAGCCCGACAGAGCCCGACAGAGCCCGACAGAGCCCGACAGGGCCCAGTAGAGCCCGACAGAGCCCGACAGAGCCCGACAGAGCCCGACAGGGCCCGACAGAGCCCGACAGAGCCCGACAGGGCCCAGTAGAGCCCGACAGAGCCCGACAGAGCCCCACAGAGCCCGACAGAGACCGACAGGGCCCGACAGAGCCCGACAGAGCCCGACAGGACCCGACAGGGCCCGACAGAGCCCGACAGAGCCCGACAGAGCCCGACAGGGCCCGACAGAGCCCGACAGAGCCCGACAGGGCCCAGTAGAGCCCGACAGAGCCCGACAGAGCCCGACAGAGCCCAACAGAGCCCGACAGAGCCCAGTAGAGCCCGACAGAGCCCGACAGAGCCCGACAGGTCCCGACAGGGCCCAGTAGAGCCCGACAGAGCCCGACAGAGCCCGAAAGAGCCCGACAGGGCCCGACAGAGCCCGACAGAGCCCGACAGGGCCCGACAGGGCCCGACAGAGCCCAGTAGAGCCCGACAGAGCCCGACAGAGCCCGACAGAACCCGACAGAGCCCGACAGAGCCCGACAGAGCCCGACAGGGGCCCAGTAGAGCCCGACAGAGCCCGACAGAGCCCGACAGAGACCGACAGGGCCCGACAGAGCCCCACAGAGCCCGACAGAGCCCGACAGGGCCCGACAGGGCCCAGGAGAGCCCGACAGAGCCCGACAGGGCCCGACAGAGCCCGACAGAGCCCGACAGAGCCCGATATGGCCTGACAGAGCCCGACAGAGCCCGACAGAGCCCGACAGGGCCCGACAGGGCCCAGTAGAGCCCGACAGAGCCCGACAGAGCCCGACAGAACCCGACAGAGCCCGACAGGGCCCGACAGAGCCCGACAGAGCCCGACAGAGCCTGACAGGGCCCGACAGGGCCCAGTAGAGCCCGACAGAGCCCGACAGAGCCCGACAGGGCCCGACAGGGCCTGACAGGGCCCGACAGAGCCCGACAGGGCCCGACAGGGCCCGACAGAGCCCAGTAGAGCCCGACAGAGCCCGACAGAGCCCGACAGGGCCCGACAGGGCCCAGTAGAGCCCGACAGAGCCCGACAGAGCCCGACAGGGCCCGACAGAGCCCGACAGAGCCCGACAGGGCCCGACAGGGCCCGACAGGGCCCAGTAGAGCCCGACAGAGCCCGACAGAGCCCGACAGAACCCGTCAGAGCCCGACAGAGCCCGACAGGGCCCGACAGAGCCCGACAGAGCCCGACAGGGCCCAGTACAGCCCGACAGAGCCCGACAGAGCCCGACAGAGCCCGACAGGGCCCGACAGGGCCCAGTAGAGCCCGACAGAGCCCGACAGGGCCCGACAGAGCCCGACAGAGCCCGATATGGCCCGACAGAGCCCGACAGAGCCCGACTGAGCCCGACAGGGCCCGACAGGGCCCAGTAGAGACCGACAGAGCCCGACAGAGCCCGACAGAACCCGACAGGGCCCAGTAGAGCCCGACAGAGCCCGACAGAGCCCGACAGAGCCCGACAGGGCCCAGTAGAGCCCGACAGAGCCCGACAGAGCCCGACAGAGCCCGACAGGCCCGACAGAGCCCGACAGAGCCCGACAGAGCCCGACAGGGCCCAGTAGAGCCCGACAGAGCCCGACAGGGCCCGACAGAGCCCGACAGGGCCCAGTAGAGCCCGACAGAGCCCGACAGAGCCCGACAGAGCCCGACAGAGCCCAACAGGGCCCGACAGAGCCCGACAGAGCCCGACAGGACCCGACAGGGCCCGACAGGGCCCGACAGGGCCCGACAGAGCCCAGTAGAGCCCGACAGAGCCCGACAGAGCCCGACAGGGCCCGACAGGGCCCAGTAGAGCCCGACAGAGCCCGACAGAGCCCGACAGAGCCCGACAGGGCCCGACAGAGACCGACAGGGCCCGACAGAGCCCGACAGAGCCCGACAGAGCCCGACAGGGCCCGACAGGGCCCAGTAGAGCCCGACAGAGTCCGACAGGGCCTGACAGAGCCCGACAGAGCCCGACAGAGCCCGATATGGCCCGACAGAGCCCGACAGAGCCCGACAGAGCCCGACAGGGCCCGACAGGGCCCAGTAGAGCCCGACAGAGCCCGACAGAGCCCGACAGGGCCCGAAAGAGCCCGACAGAGCCCGACAGGGCCCGACAGGGCCCAGTAGAGCCCGACAGAGCCCGACAGAGCCCGACATAACCCGTCAGAGCCCGACAGAGCCCGACAGGGCCCGACAGAGCCCGACAGAGCCCGACAGGGCCCAGTAGAGCCCGACAGAGTCCGACAGAGCCCAACAGAGCCCGACAGAGCCCGACAGAGCCCGACAGGGCCCAGTAGAGCCCGAGAGAGCCCGACAGAGCCCGACAGAGCCCGACAGGGCCCGACAGAGCCCGACAGAGCCCGACAGGGCCCAGTAGAGCCCGACAGAGCCCGACAGAGCCCCACAGAGCCCGACAGAGCCCGACAGGGCCCGACAGAGCCCGACAGAGCCCGACAGGACCCGACAGGGCCCGACAGAGCCCGACAGAGCCCGACAGAGCCCGACAGGGCCCGACAGAGCCCGACAGAGCCCGACAGGGCCCAGTAGAGCCCGACAGAGCCCGACAGAGCCCGACAGAGCCCGACAGAGCCCGACAGGTCCCGACAGGGCCCAGTAGAGCCCGACAGAGCCCGACAGAGCCCGACAGAGCCCGACAGGGCCCGACAGAGCCCGACAGAGCCCGACAGGGCCCGACAGGGCCCGACAGAGCCCAGTAGAGCCCGACAGAGCCCGACAGAGCCCGACAGAACCCGACAGAGCCCGACAGAGCCCGACAGAGCCCGACAGAGCCCAGTAGAGCCCGACAGAGCCCGACAGAGCCCGACAGAGACCGACAGGGCCCGACAGGGCCCGACAGAGCCCGACAGAGCCCGACAGGGCCCGACAGGGCCCAGGAGAGCCCGACAGAGCCCGACAGGGCCCGACAGAGCCCGACAGAGCCCGACAGAGCCCGATATGGCCTGACAGAGCCCGACAGAGCCCGACAGAGCCCGACAGGGCCCGACAGGGCCCAGTAGAGCCCGACAGAGCCCGACAGAGCCCGACAGAACCCGACAGAGCCCGACAGGGCCCGACAGAGCCCGACAGAGCCCGACAGAGCCCGACAGAGCCCGACAGGGCCCGACAGGGCCCAGTAGAGCCCGACAGAGCCCGACAGAGCCCGACAGGGCCCGACAGGGCCCGACAGGGCCCAGTAGAGCCCGACAGAGCCCGACAGAGCCCGACAGGGCCCGACAGGGCCCAGTAGAGCCCGACAGAGCCCGACAGAGCCCGACAGGGCATGACAGAGCCCGACAGAGCCCGACAGAGCCCGACAGGGCCCGACAGGGCCCAGTAGAGCCCGACAGAGCCCGACAGAGCCCGACAGAACCCGACAGAGCCCGACAGGGCCCGACAGAGCCCGACAGGGCCCAGTAGAGCCCGACAGAGCCCGACAGAGCCCGACATAACCCGTCAGAGCCCGACAGAGCCCGACAGGGCCCGACAGAGCCCGACAGAGCCCGACAGGGCCCAGTAGAGCCCGACAGAGCCCGACAGAGCCCGACAGAGCCCGACAGAGCCCGACAGGGCCCAGTAGAGCCCGACAGAGCCCGACAGAGCCCGACAGAGCCCGACAGGGCCCGACAGAGCCCGACAGAGCCCGACAGGGCCCAGTAGAGCCCGACAGAGCCCGACAGAGCCCCACAGAGCCCGACAGAGCCCGACAGGGCCCGACAGAGCCCGACAGAGCCCGACAGGACCCGACAGGGCCCGACAGAGCCCGACAGAGCCCGACAGAGCCCGACAGGGCCCGACAGAGCCCGACAGAGCCCGACAGGGCCCAGTAGAGCCCGACAGAGCCCGACAGAGCCCGACAGAGCCCAACAGAGCCCGACAGAGCCCGACAGAGCCCGACAGAGCCCGACAGAGCCTGACAGGTCCCGACAGGGCCCAGTAGAGCCCGACAGAGCCCGACAGAGCCCGAAAGAGCCCGACAGGGCCCGACAGAGCCCGACAGAGCCCGACAGGGCCCGACAGGGCCCGACAGAGCCCAGTAGAGCCCGACAGAGCCCGACAGAGCCCGACAGAACCCGACAGAGCCCGACAGAGCCCGACAGAGCCCGACAGGGCCCAGTAGAGCCCGACAGAGCCCGACAGAGCCCGACAGAGCCCGACAGGGCCCGACAGGGCCCAGGAGAGCCCGACAGAGCCCGACAGGGCCCGACAGAGCCCGACAGAGCCCGACAGAGCCCGATATGGCCTGACAGAGCCCGACAGAGCCCGACAGAGCCCGACAGGGCCCGACAGGGCCCAGTAGAGCCCGACAGAGCCCGACAGAGCCCGACAGAACCCGACAGAGCCCGACAGGGCCCGACAGAGCCCGACAGAGCCCGACAGAGCCCGACAGGGCCCGACAGGGCCCAGTAGAGCCCGACAGAGCCCGACAGAGCCCGACAGGGCCCGACAGGGCCTGACAGGGCCCGACAGAGCCCGACAGGGCCCGACAGGGCCCGACAGAGCCCAGTAGAGCCCGACAGAGCCCGACAGAGCCCGACAGGGCCCAGTAGAGCCCGACAGAGCCCGACAGAGCCCAACAGAGCCCGACAGAGCCCGACAGAGCCCGACAGGGCCCAGTAGAGCCCGAGAGAGCCCGACAGAGCCCGACAGAGCCCGACAGGGCCCGACAGAGCCCGACAGAGCCCGACAGGGCCCAGTAGAGCCCGACAGAGCCCGACAGAGCCCCACAGAGCCCGACAGAGCCCGACAGGGCCCGACAGAGCCCGACAGAGCCCGACAGGACCCGACAGGGCCCGACAGAGCCCGACAGAGCCCGACAGAGCCCGACAGGGCCCGACAGAGCCCGACAGAGCCCGACAGGGCCCAGTAGAGCCCGACAGAGCCCGACAGAGCCCGACAGAGCCCGACAGAGCCCGACAGGTCCCGACAGGGCCCAGTAGAGCCCGACAGAGCCCGACAGAGCCCGACAGAGCCCGACAGGGCCCGACAGAGCCCGACAGAGCCCGACAGGGCCCAGTAGAGCCCGAGAGAGCCCGACAGAGCCCGACAGAGCCCGACAGGGCCCGACAGAGCCCGACAGAGCCCGACAGGGCCCAGTAGAGCCCGACAGAGCCCGACAGAGCCCCACAGAGCCCGACAGAGCCCGACAGGGCCCGACAGAGCCCGACAGAGCCCGACAGGACCCGACAGGGCCCGACAGAGCCCGACAGAGCCCGACAGAGCCCGACAGGGCCCGACAGAGCCCGACAGAGCCCGACAGGGCCCAGTAGAGCCCGACAGAGCCCGACAGAGCCCGACAGAGCCCGACAGAGCCCGACAGGTCCCGACAGGGCCCAGTAGAGCCCGACAGAGCCCGACAGAGCCCGACAGAGCCCGACAGGGCCCGACAGAGCCCGACAGAGCCCGACAGGGCCCGACAGGGCCCGACAGAGCCCAGTAGAGCCCGACAGAGCCCGACAGAGCCCGACAGAACCCGACAGAGCCCGACAGAGCCCGACAGAGCCCGACAGAGCCCAGTAGAGCCCGACAGAGCCCGACAGAGCCCGACAGAGACCGACAGGGCCCGACAGGGCCCGACAGAGCCCGACAGAGCCCGACAGGGCCCGACAGGGCCCAGGAGAGCCCGACAGAGCCCGACAGGGCCCGACAGAGCCCGACAGAGCCCGACAGAGCCCGATATGGCCTGACAGAGCCCGACAGAGCCCGACAGAGCCCGACAGGGCCCGACAGGGCCCAGTAGAGCCCGACAGAGCCCGACAGAGCCCGACAGAACCCGACAGAGCCCGACAGGGCCCGACAGAGCCCGACAGAGCCCGACAGAGCCCGACAGGGCCCGACAGGGCCCAGTAGAGCCCGACAGAGCCCGACAGAGCCCGACAGGGCCCGACAGGGCCCGACAGGGCCCAGTAGAGCCCGACAGAGCCCGACAGAGCCCGACAGGGCCCGACAGGGCCCAGTAGAGCCCGACAGAGCCCGACAGAGCCCGACAGGGCCTGACAGAGCCCGACAGAGCCCGACAGAGCCCGACAGGGCCCGACAGGGCCCAGTAGAGCCCGACAGAGCCCGACAGAGCCCGACAGAACCCGACAGAGCCCGACAGGGCCCGACAGAGCCCGACAGAGCCCGACAGGGCCCGACAGAGCCCGACAGAGCCCGACAGGGCCCGACAGGGCCCGACAGGGCCCGACAGAGCCCAGTAGAGCCCGACAGAGCCCGACAGAGCCCGACAGGGCCCGACAGGGCCCAGTAGAGCCCGACAGAGCCCGACAGAGCCCGACAGAGCCCGACAGAGCCCGACAGGGCCCGACAGAGACCGACAGGGCCCGACAGAGCCCGACAGAGCCCGACAGAGCCCGACAGGGCCCGACAGGGCCCAGTAGAGCCCAGTAGAGCCCAGTAGAGCCCGACAGAGCCCAGTAGAGCCCGACAGAGCCCGACAGAGCCCGACAGGGCCCGACAGGGCCCAGTAGAGCCCGACAGAGCCCGAGAGAGCCCGACAGAGCCCGACAGACCCCGACAGGGCCCGACAGAGCCCGACAGGGCCCGACAGAGCCCGACAGAGCCCGACAGGGCCCGACAGGGCCCGACAGGGCCCAGTAGAGCCCGACAGAGCCCGACAGAGCCCGACAGAGCCCGACAGGGCCCAGTAGAGCCCGACAGAGCCCGACAGAGCCCGACAGAGCCCGACAGGGCCCGACAGAGCCCGACAGAGCCCGACAGGGCCCGACAGGGCCCGACAGGGCCCGACAGGGCCCAGTAGAGCCCGACAGAGCCGAGAGGGCCCGACAGAGCCCGACAGAGCCCGACAGAGCCCGACAGGGCCCGACAGGGCCCGACAGGGCCCGACAGGGCCCAGTAGAGCCCGACAGAGCCCGACAGAGCCCGACAGAACCCGACAGGGCCCAGTAGAGCCCGACAGAGCCCGACAGAGCCCGACAGAGCCCGACAGAGCCCGACAGGGCCCGACAGGGCCCGACAGGGCCCGACAGAGCCCGACAGAGCCCGACAGGGCCCGACAGGGCCCGACAGGGCCCGACAGGGCCCGACAGGGCCCGACAGGGCCCGACAGAGCCCGACAGGGCCCGACAGGGCCCGACAGAGCCCGACAGAGCCCAGTAGAGCCCAGTAGAGCCCGACAGAGCCCGACAGAGCCCGACAGAGCCCGACAGAGCCCGACAGAGCCCGACAGAGCCCGACAGAGCCCGAAAGAGCCCGACAGAGCCCGACAGCGCCCGACAGAGCCCGACAGGGCCCGAAGGGCCCGACAGGGCCCGACAGGGCCCGACAGAGCCCGACAGAGCCCGACAGAGCCCGACAGGGCCCGACAGGGCCCGACAGAGCCCAGTAGAGCCCGACAGAGCCCGACAGAGCCCGACAGAACCCGACAGAGCCCGACAGAGTCCAGTAGAGACCGACAGAGCCCGACAGAGCCCGACAGAGCCCGACAGAGCCCGACAGGGCCCGACAGGGCCCAGTAGAGCCCGACAGAGCCCGACAGAGCCCGACAGATCCCGACAGGGCCCGACAGGGCCCAGAAGAGCCCGACAGAGCCCGACAGAGCCCGACAGGGCCCGACAGGGCCCGACAGAGCCCGACAGGGCCCAGTAGAGCCCGACAGAGCCCGACAGAGACCGACAGAGCCCAGTAGAGCCCGACAGAGCCCGACAGAGCCCGACAGAGCCCAGTAGAGCCCGACAGAGCCCGAGAGGGCCCGACAGGGTCCGACAGGGCCCAGTAGAGCCCGACAGAGCCCGACAGAGCCCAGTAGAGCCCAGTAGAGCCCGACAGAGCCCGACAGAGCCCGACAGAGCCCGACAGAGCCCGACAGAGCTCGACAGAACCCGACAGAGACCAGTTGAGCCCGACAGAGCCCGACAGAGCCCGACAGGGCCCGACAGGGCCCAGAAGAGCCCGATAGAGCCCGACAGAGCCCGACAGAGCCCGACAGAGCCCGACAGAACCCGACAGAGCCCGACAGAGCCCGACAGAGCCCGACAGGGCCCGACAGGGCCCGACAGGGCCCGACAGGGCCCGACAGAGCCCGACAGAGCCCGACAGGGCCCGACAGAGCCCGACAGAGCCCGACAGAGCCCGACAGGGCCCGACAGGGCCCGACAGGGCCCGACAGGGCCCAGTAGAGCCCGACAGAGCCCGACAGAGCCCGACAGAGCCCGACAGGGCCCGACAGGGCCCAGTAGAGCCCGACAGAGCCCGACAGAGCCCGACAGAGCCCGACAGGGCCCGACAGAGCCCGATAGAGCCCGACAGAGCCCGACAGAGCCCGACAGGGCCCAGTAGAGCCCGACAGAGCCCGACAGAGCCCGACAGAGCCCGACAGGGCCCGACAGAGCCCGACAGAGCCCGACAGAGCCCGACAGAAACCGACAGAGCCTGACAGAGCCCAGTAGAGCCCAGTAGAGCCCGACAGAGCCCGACAGAGCCCGACAGAGCCCGACAGGGCCCGACAGGGCCCAGTAGTGCCCGACAGAGCCCGACAGAGCCCGACAGAGCCCGACAGAGCCCGACAGAGCCCAGTAGAGCCCGAAAGAGCCCGACAGAGCCCGACAGAGCCCGACAGAGCCCGACAGGGCCCGACAGAGCCCGACAGGGCCCGACAGGGCCCGACAGATCCCGACAGAGCCCGACAGGGCCCGACAGGGCCCGACAGGGCCCGACAGGGCCCGACAGAGCCCGACAGAGCCCGACAGAGCCCGACAGAGCCCGAAAGAGCCCGACAGAGCCCGACAGCGCCCGACAGAGCCCGACAGGGCCCGACAGGGCCCGACAGGGCCCGACAGGGCCCGACAGGGCCCGACAGAGCCCGACAGAGCCCGACAGAGCCCGACAGGGCCCGACAGGGCCCGACAGAGCCCAGTAGAGCCCGACAGAGCCCGACAGAGCCCGACAGAACCCGACAGAGCCCGACAGAGTCCAGTAGAGACCGACAGAGCCCGACAGAGCCCGACAGAGCCCGACAGAGCCCGACAGGGCCCGACAGGGCCCGACAGGGCCCGACAGGGCCCAGTAGAGCCCGACAGAGCCCGACAGAGCCCGACAGATCCCGACAGGGCCCGACAGGGCCCAGAAGAGCCCGACAGAGCCCGACAGAGCCCGACAGGGCCCGACAGGGCCCGACAGAGCCCGACAGGGCCCAGTAGAGCCCGACAGAGCCCGACAGAGACCGACAGAGCCCAGTAGAGCCCGACAGCGCCCGACAGAGCCCGACAGGGCCCGACAGGGCCCGACAGGGCCCGACAGAGCCCGACAGAGCCCGACAGAGCCCGACAGGGCCCGACAGGGCCCGACAGAGCCCAGTAGAGCCCGACAGAGCCCGACAGAGCCCGACAGAACCCGACAGAGCCCGACAGAGTCCAGTAGAGACCGACAGAGCCCGACAGAGCCCGACAGAGCCCGACAGGGCCCGACAGGGCCCGACAGGGCCCGACAGGGCCCAGTAGAGCCCGACAGAGCCCGACAGAGCCCGACAGATCCCGACAGGGCCCGACAGGGCCCAGAAGAGCCCGACAGAGCCCGACAGAGCCCGACAGGGCCCGACAGGGCCCGACAGAGCCCGACAGGGCCCAGTAGAGCCCGACAGAGCCCGACAGAGACCGACAGAGCCCAGTAGAGCCCGACAGAGCCCGAGAGGGCCCGACAGGGTCCGACAGGGCCCAGTAGAGCCCGACAGAGCCCGACAGAGCCCAGTAGAGCCCAGTAGAGCCCGACAGAGCCCGACAGAGCCCGACAGAGCCCGACAGAGCCCGACAGAGCCCGACAGAGACCAGTTGAGCCCGACAGAGCCCGACAGAGCCCGACAGGGCCCGACAGGGCCCAGAAGAGCCCGATAGAGCCCGACAGAGCCCGACAGAGCCCGACAGAACCCGACAGAGCCCGACAGAGCCCGACAGAGCCCGACAGGGCCCGACAGGGCCCGACAGGGCCCGACAGGGCCCGACAGAGCCCGACAGAGCCCGACAGGGCCCGACAGAGCCCGACAGAGCCCGACAGAGCCCGACAGGGCCCGACAGGGCCCGACAGGGCCCAGTAGAGCCCGACAGAGCCCGACAGAGCCCGACAGAGCCCGACAGGGCCCGACAGGGCCCAGTAGAGCCCGACAGAGCCCGACAGAGCCCGACAGAGCCCGACAGGGCCCGACAGAGCCCGATAGAGCCCGACAGAGCCCGACAGAGCCCGACAGGGCCCGACAGGGCCCGACAGAGCCCGACAGGGCCCAGTAGAGCCCGACAGAGCCCGACAGAGCCCGACAGAGCCCAGTAGAGCCCGACAGAGCCCGAGAGGGCCCGACAGGGTCCGACAGGGCCCAGTAGAGCCCGACAGAGCCCGACAGAGCCCAGTAGAGCCCAGTAGAGCCCGACAGAGCCCGACAGAGCCCGACAGAGCCCGACAGAGCCCGACAGAGCCCGACAGAGCCCGACAGAGACCAGTTGAGCCCGACAGAGCCCGACAGAGCCCGACAGGGCCCGACAGGGCCCAGAAGAGCCCGATAGAGCCCGACAGAGCCCGACAGAGCCCGACAGAACCCGACAGAGCCCGACAGAGCCCGACAGAGCCCGACAGGGCCCGACAGGGCCCGACAGGGCCCGACAGGGCCCGACAGAGCCCGACAGAGCCCGACAGGGCCCGACAGAGCCCGACAGAGCCCGACAGAGCCCGACAGGGCCCGACAGGGCCCGACAGGGCCCAGTAGAGCCCGACAGAGCCCGACAGAGCCCGACAGAGCCCGACAGGGCCCGACAGGGCCCAGTAGAGCCCGACAGAGCCCGACAGAGCCCGACAGAGCCCGACAGGGCCCGACAGAGCCCGATAGAGCCCGACAGAGCCCGACAGAGCCCGACAGGGCCCAGTAGAGCCCGACAGAGCCCGACAGAGCCCGACAGAGCCCGACAGGGCCCGACAGAGCCCGACAGAGCCCGACAGAGCCCGACAGAGCCCGACAGAAACCGACAGAGCCTGACAGAGCCCGATATGGCCTGACAGAGCCCGACAGAGCCCGACAGAGCCCGACAGGGCCCGACAGGGCCCAGTAGAGCCCGACAGAGCCCGACAGAGCCCGACAGAACCCGACAGAGCCCGACAGGGCCCGACAGAGCCCGACAGAGCCCGACAGAGCCCGACAGGGCCCGACAGGGCCCAGTAGAGCCCGACAGAGCCCGACAGAGCCCGACAGGGCCCGACAGGGCCCGACAGGGCCCAGTAGAGCCCGACAGAGCCCGACAGAGCCCGACAGGGCCCGACAGGGCCCAGTAGAGCCCGACAGAGCCCGACAGAGCCCGACAGGGCCTGACAGAGCCCGACAGAGCCCGACAGAGCCCGACAGGGCCCGACAGGGCCCAGTAGAGCCCGACAGAGCCCGACAGAGCCCGACAGAACCCGACAGAGCCCGACAGGGCCCGACAGAGCCCGACAGAGCCCGACAGGGCCCGACAGAGCCCGACAGAGCCCGACAGGGCCCGACAGGGCCCGACAGGGCCCGACAGGGCCCGACAGAGCCCAGTAGAGCCCGACAGAGCCCGACAGAGCCCGACAGGGCCCGACAGGGCCCAGTAGAGCCCGACAGAGCCCGACAGAGCCCGACAGAGCCCGACAGGGCCCGACAGAGACCGACAGGGCCCGACAGAGCCCGACAGAGCCCGACAGAGCCCGACAGGGCCCGACAGGGCCCAGTAGAGCCCAGTAGAGCCCAGTAGAGCCCGACAGAGCCCAGTAGAGCCCGACAGAGCCCGACAGAGCCCGACAGGGCCCGACAGGGCCCAGTAGAGCCCGACAGAGCCCGAGAGAGCCCGACAGAGCCCGACAGACCCCGACAGGGCCCGACAGAGCCCGACAGGGCCCGACAGAGCCCGACAGAGCCCGACAGGGCCCGACAGGGCCCGACAGGGCCCAGTAGAGCCCGACAGAGCCCGACAGAGCCCGACAGAGCCCGACAGGGCCCAGTAGAGCCCGACAGAGCCCGACAGAGCCCGACAGAGCCCGACAGGGCCCGACAGAGCCCGACAGAGCCCGACAGGGCCCGACAGGGCCCGACAGGGCCCGACAGGGCCCAGTAGAGCCCGACAGAGCCGAGAGGGCCCGACAGAGCCCGACAGAGCCCGACAGAGCCCGACAGGGCCCGACAGGGCCCGACAGGGCCCGACAGGGCCCAGTAGAGCCCGACAGAGCCCGACAGAGCCCGACAGAACCCGACAGGGCCCAGTAGAGCCCGACAGAGCCCGACAGAGCCCGACAGAGCCCGACAGAGCCCGACAGGGCCCGACAGGGCCCGACAGGGCCCGACAGAGCCCGACAGAGCCCGACAGGGCCCGACAGGGCCCGACAGGGCCCGACAGGGCCCGACAGAGCCCGACAGAGCCCGACAGGGCCCGACAGGGCCCGACAGAGCCCGACAGAGCCCAGTAGAGCCCAGTAGAGCCCGACAGAGCCCGACAGAGCCCGACAGAGCCCGACAGAGCCCGACAGAGCCCGACAGAGCCCGACAGAGCCCGACAGAGCCCGAAAGAGCCCGACAGAGCCCGACAGCGCCCGACAGAGCCCGACAGGGCCCGAAGGGCCCGACAGGGCCCGACAGGGCCCGACAGAGCCCGACAGAGCCCGACAGAGCCCGACAGGGCCCGACAGGGCCCGACAGAGCCCAGTAGAGCCCGACAGAGCCCGACAGAGCCCGACAGAACCCGACAGAGCCCGACAGAGTCCAGTAGAGACCGACAGAGCCCGACAGAGCCCGACAGAGCCCGACAGAGCCCGACAGGGCCCGACAGGGCCCAGTAGAGCCCGACAGAGCCCGACAGAGCCCGACAGATCCCGACAGGGCCCGACAGGGCCCAGAAGAGCCCGACAGAGCCCGACAGAGCCCGACAGGGCCCGACAGGGCCCGACAGAGCCCGACAGGGCCCAGTAGAGCCCGACAGAGCCCGACAGAGACCGACAGAGCCCAGTAGAGCCCGACAGAGCCCGACAGAGCCCGACAGAGCCCAGTAGAGCCCGACAGAGCCCGAGAGGGCCCGACAGGGTCCGACAGGGCCCAGTAGAGCCCGACAGAGCCCGACAGAGCCCAGTAGAGCCCAGTAGAGCCCGACAGAGCCCGACAGAGCCCGACAGAGCCCGACAGAGCCCGACAGAGCTCGACAGAACCCGACAGAGACCAGTTGAGCCCGACAGAGCCCGACAGAGCCCGACAGGGCCCGACAGGGCCCAGAAGAGCCCGATAGAGCCCGACAGAGCCCGACAGAGCCCGACAGAGCCCGACAGAACCCGACAGAGCCCGACAGAGCCCGACAGAGCCCGACAGGGCCCGACAGAACCCGACAGGGCCCGACAGGGCCCGACAGAGCCCGACAGAGCCCGACAGAGCCCGACAGGGCCCGACAGAGCCCGACAGAGCCCGACAGAGCCCGACAGGGCCCGACAGGGCCCGACAGGGCCCAGTAGAGCCCGACAGAGCCCGACAGAGCCCGACAGGGCCCGACAGGGCCCGACAGAGCCCGACAGGGCCCAGTAGAGCCCGACAGAGCCCGACAGAGACCGACAGAGCCCAGTAGAGCCCGACAGAGCCCGAGAGGGCCCGACAGGGTCCGACAGGGCCCAGTAGAGCCCGACAGAGCCCGACAGAGCCCAGTAGAGCCCAGTAGAGCCCGACAGAGCCCGACAGAGCCCGACAGAGCCCGACAGAGCCCGACAGAGCCCGACAGAGACCAGTTGAGCCCGACAGAGCCCGACAGAGCCCGACAGGGCCCGACAGGGCCCAGAAGAGCCCGATAGAGCCCGACAGAGCCCGACAGAGCCCGACAGAACCCGACAGAGCCCGACAGAGCCCGACAGAGCCCGACAGGGCCCGACAGGGCCCGACAGGGCCCGACAGGGCCCGACAGAGCCCGACAGAGCCCGACAGGGCCCGACAGAGCCCGACAGAGCCCGACAGAGCCCGACAGGGCCCGACAGGGCCCGACAGGGCCCAGTAGAGCCCGACAGAGCCCGACAGAGCCCGACAGAGCCCGACAGGGCCCGACAGGGCCCAGTAGAGCCCGACAGAGCCCGACAGAGCCCGACAGAGCCCGACAGGGCCCGACAGAGCCCGATAGAGCCCGACAGAGCCCGACAGAGCCCGACAGGGCCCGACAGGGCCCGACAGGGCCCGACAGGGCCCAGTAGAGCCCGACAGAGCCCGACAGAGCCCGACAGAGCCCAGTAGAGCCCGACAGAGCCCGAGAGGGCCCGACAGGGTCCGACAGGGCCCAGTAGAGCCCGACAGAGCCCGACAGAGCCCAGTAGAGCCCAGTAGAGCCCGACAGAGCCCGACAGAGCCCGACAGAGCCCGACAGAGCCCGACAGAGCCCGACAGAGCCCGACAGAGACCAGTTGAGCCCGACAGAGCCCGACAGAGCCCGACAGGGCCCGACAGGGCCCAGAAGAGCCCGATAGAGCCCGACAGAGCCCGACAGAGCCCGACAGAACCCGACAGAGCCCGACAGAGCCCGACAGAGCCCGACAGGGCCCGACAGGGCCCGACAGGGCCCGACAGGGCCCGACAGAGCCCGACAGAGCCCGACAGAGCCCGACAGAGCCCGACAGGGCCCGACAGGGCCCGACAGGGCCCAGTAGAGCCCGACAGAGCCCGACAGAGCCCGACAGAGCCCGACAGGGCCCGACAGGGCCCAGTAGAGCCCGACAGAGCCCGACAGAGCCCGACAGAGCCCGACAGGGCCCGACAGAGCCCGATAGAGCCCGACAGAGCCCGACAGAGCCCGACAGGGCCCAGTAGAGCCCGACAGAGCCCGACAGAGCCCGACAGAGCCCGACAGGGCCCGACAGAGCCCGACAGAGCCCGACAGAGCCCGACAGAGCCCGACAGAAACCGACAGAGCCTGACAGAGCCCAGTAGAGCCCAGTAGAGCCCGACAGAGCCCGACAGAGCCCGACAGAGCCCGACAGAGCCCGACAGGGCCCGACAGGGCCCAGTAGTGCCCGACAGAGCCCGACAGAGCCCGACAGAGCCCGACAGAGCCCAGTAGAGCCCGAAAGAGCCCGACAGAGCCCGACAGAGCCCGACAGAGCCCGACAGGGCCCGACAGAGCCCGACAGGGCCCGACAGGGCCCGACAGATCCCGACAGAGCCCGACAGGGCCCGACAGGGCCCGACAGGGCCCGACAGGGCCCGACAGAGCCCAGTAGAGCCCGACAGAGCCCGACAGAGCCCGACAGAGCCCGACAGAGCCCGACAGAGCCCGACAGGGCCCAGTAGAGCCCGACAGAGCCCGACAGAGCCCGACAGAGCCCAGTAGAGCCCGACAGAGCCCGACAGAGCCCGACAGAGCCCAGTAGAGCCCGAAAGAGCCCAGTAGAGCCCGACAGAGCCCGACAGGGCCCGACAGGGCCCGACAGGGCCCAGTAGAGCCCGACAGAGCCCGACAGAGCCCAGTAGAGCCCAGTAGACCCCGACAGAGCCCGACAGAGCCCGACAGAGCCCGACAGAGCCCGACAGAGCCCGACAGAGACCAGTTGAGCCCGACAGAGCCCGACAGAGCCCGACAGGGCCCGACAGGGCCCAGAAGAGCCCGATAGAGCCCGACAGAGCCCGACAGAGCCCGACAGAACCCGACAGAGCCCGACAGAGCCCGACAGAGCCCGACAGAGCCCGACAGAGCCCGACAGGGCCCGACAGGGCCCGACAGGGCCCAGTAGAGCCCGACAGAGCCCGACAGAGCCCGACAGAGCCCGACAGGGCCCGACAGGGCCCGACAGGGCCCGACAGAGCCCGACAGAGCCCGACAGGGCCCGACAGGGCCCGACAGGGCCCGACAGAGCCCGACAGAGCCCGACAGGGCCCGACAGGGCCCGACAGAGCCCGACAGAGCCCAGTAGAGCCCAGTAGAGCCCGACAGAGCCCGACAGAGCCCGACAGAGCCCGACAGAGCCCGACAGAGCCCGACAGAGCCCGACAGAGCCCGACAGAGCCCGAAAGAGCCCGACAGAGCCCGACAGCGCCCGACAGAGCCCGACAGGGCCCGACAGGGCCCGACAGGGCCCGACAGGGCCCGACAGGGCCCGACAGAGCCCGACAGAGCCCGACAGGGCCCGACAGGGCCCGACAGAGCCCAGTAGAGCCCGACAGAGCCCGACAGAGCCCGACAGAACCCGACAGAGCCCGACAGAGTCCAGTAGAGACCGACAGAGCCCGACAGAGCCCGACAGAGCCCGACAGAGCCCGACAGAGCCCGACAGGGCCCGACAGGGCCCGACAGGGCCCGACAGGGCCCAGTAGAGCCCGACAGAGCCCGACAGAGCCCGACAGATCCCGACAGGGCCCGACAGGGCCCAGAAGAGCCCGACAGAGCCCGACAGAGCCCGACAGGGCCCGACAGGGCCCGACAGAGCCCGACAGGGCCCAGTAGAGCCCGACAGAGCCCGACAGAGACCGACAGAGCCCAGTAGAGCCCGACAGCGCCCGACAGAGCCCGACAGGGCCCGACAGGGCCCGACAGGGCCCGACAGGGCCCGACAGAGCCCGACAGAGCCCGACAGAGCCCGACAGGGCCCGACAGGGCCCGACAGAGCCCAGTAGAGCCCGACAGAGCCCGACAGAGCCCGACAGAACCCGACAGAGCCCGACAGAGTCCAGTAGAGACCGACAGAGCCCGACAGAGCCCGACAGAGCCCGACAGAGCCCGACAGGGCCCGACAGGGCCCGACAGGGCCCGACAGGGCCCAGTAGAGCCCGACAGAGCCCGACAGAGCCCGACAGATCCCGACAGGGCCCGACAGGGCCCAGAAGAGCCCGACAGAGCCCGACAGAGCCCGACAGGGCCCGACAGGGCCCGACAGAGCCCGACAGGGCCCAGTAGAGCCCGACAGAGCCCGACAGAGACCGACAGAGCCCAGTAGAGCCCGACAGAGCCCGACAGAGCCCGACAGAGCCCAGTAGAGCCCGACAGAGCCCGAGAGGGCCCGACAGGGTCCGACAGGGCCCAGTAGAGCCCGACAGAGCCCGACAGAGCCCAGTAGAGCCCAGTAGAGCCCGACAGAGCCCGACAGAGCCCGACAGAGCCCGACAGAGCCCGACAGAGCTCGACAGAACCCGACAGAGACCAGTTGAGCCCGACAGAGCCCGACAGAGCCCGACAGGGCCCGACAGGGCCCAGAAGAGCCCGATAGAGCCCGACAGAGCCCGACAGAGCCCGACAGAACCCGACAGAGCCCGACAGAGCCCGACAGAGCCCGACAGGGCCCGACAGGGCCCGACAGGGCCCGACAGAGCCCGACAGAGCCCGACAGGGCCCGACAGAGCCCGACAGAGCCCGACAGAGCCCGACAGGGCCCGACAGGGCCCGACAGGGCCCAGTAGAGCCCGACAGAGCCCGACAGAGCCCGACAGAGCCCGACAGGGCCCGACAGGGCCCAGTAGAGCCCGACAGAGCCCGACAGAGCCCGACAGAGCCCGACAGGGCCCGACAGAGCCCGATAGAGCCCGACAGAGCCCGACAGAGCCCGACAGGGCCCAGTAGAGCCCGACAGAGCCCAACAGAGCCCGACAGAGCCCGACAGGGCCCGACAGAGCCCGACAGAGCCCGACAGAGCCCGACAGAAACCGACAGAGCCTGACAGAGCCCAGTAGAGCCCAGTAGAGCCCGACAGAGCCCGACAGAGCCCGACAGAGCCCGACAGGGCCCGACAGGGCCCAGTAGTGCCCGACAGAGCCCGACAGAGCCCGACAGAGCCCGACAGAGCCCGACAGAGCCCGACAGAGCCCGACAGAGCCCGACAGAGCCCGACAGAGCCCGACAGAGCCCGACAGGGCCCGACAGGGCCCGACAGGGCCCGACAGATCCCGACAGAGCCCGACAGGGCCCGACAGGGCCCGACAGGGCCCGACAGGGCCCGACAGAGCCCAGTAGAGCCCGACAGAGCCCGACAGAGCCCGACAGAGCCCGACAGAGCCCGACAGAGCCCGACAGGGCCCAGTAGAGCCCGACAGAGCCCGACAGAGCCCGACAGAGCCCAGTAGAGCCCGACAGAGCCCGACAGAGCCCGACAGAGCCCAGTAGAGCCCGAAAGAGCCCAGTAGAGCCCGACAGAGCCCGACAGGGCCCGACAGGGCCCGACAGGGCCCAGTAGAGCCCGACAGAGCCCGACAGAGCCCAGTAGAGCCCAGTAGACCCCGACAGAGCCCGACAGAGCCCGACAGAGCCCGACAGAGCCCGACAGAGCCCGACAGAGACCAGTTGAGCCCGACAGAGCCCGACAGAGCCCGACAGGGCCCGACAGGGCCCAGAAGAGCCCGATAGAGCCCGACAGAGCCCGACAGAACCCGACAGAGCCCGACAGAGCCCGACAGAGCCCGACAGAGCCCGACAGAGCCCGACAGGGCCCGACAGGGCCCGACAGGGCCCAGTAGAGCCCGACAGAGCCCGACAGAGCCCGACAGAGCCCGACAGAGCCCGACAGAGCCCGACAGGGCCCGACAGGGCCCGACAGGGCCCGACAGGGCCCGACAGAGCCCGACAGGGCCCGACAGGGCCCGACAGGGCCCGACAGGGCCCGACAGGGCCCAGTAGAGCCCGACAGAGCCCGACAGAGCCCGACAGAGCCCGACAGGGCCCGACAGGGCCCAGTAGAGCCCGACAGAGCCCGACAGAGCCCGACAGAGCCCGACAGGGCCCGACAGGGCCCGACAGGGCCCGACAGGGCCCGACAGAGCCCAGTAGAGCCCGACAGAGCCCGACAGAGCCCGACGTAACCCGTCAGAGCCCGACAGAGCCCGATAGAGCCCGACAGATCCCGACAGAGTCCGACAGGGCCCAGTAGAGCCCGAGAGAGCCCGACAGAGCCCGACAGAGCCCGACAGAGCCCGACAGAGCCCGACAGAGCCCGACAGAGCCCGACAGGGCCCGACAGAGCCCGACAGGGCCCGACAGGGCCCGACAGAGCCCGACAGAGCCCGACAGGGCCCGACAGAGCCCGACAGGGCCCGACAGAGCCGAGAGGGCCCGACAGAGCCCGACAGAGCCCGACAGAGCCCGACAGAGCCCGACAGAGCCCGACAGAGCCCGACAGAGCCCGACAGGGCCCGACAGGGCCCGACAGGGCCCAGTAGAGCCCGACAGAGCCCGACAGAGCCCGACAGAACCCGACAGGGCCCAGTAGAGCCCGACAGAGCCCGACAGAGCCCGACAGAGCCCGACAGGGCCCGACAGAGCCCGACAGAGCCCGACAGAGCCCGACAGGGCCCGACAGGGCCCGACAGAGCCCGACAGAGCCCGACAGAGCCCGACAGGGCCCGACAGAGCCCGACAGAGCCCGACAGAGCCCGACAGAGCCCAGTAGAGCCCGACAGAGCCCGACAGGGCCCGACAGGGCCCAGTAGTGCCCGACAGAGCCCGACAGAGCCCGACAGAGCCCGACAGAGCCCGACAGAGCCCGACAGAGCCCAGTAGAGCCCGAAAGAGCCCGACAGAGCCCGACAGAGCTTGACAGGGCCCGACAGAGCCCGACAGGGCCCGACAGGGCCCGACAGAGCCCGACAGAGCCCGACAGAGCCCGACAGGGCCCGACAGGGCCCGACAGGGCCCGACAGGGCCCGACAGGGCCCAGTAGAGACCGACAGAGCCCGACAGAGCCCAGTAGAGCCCAATAGAGCCCGACAGAGCCCGACAGAGCCCGACAGAGCCCGACAGAGCCCGACAGAGCCCGACAGAGCCCGACAGAGCCCGACAGAGCCCGACAGAGCCCGACAGAGCCCAGTAGAGCCCGACAGAGCCCGACAGAGCCCGACAGAGCCCGACAGGGCCCGACAGGGCCCGACAGGGCCCGACAGGGCCCAGTAGAGCCCGACAGAGCCCGACAGAGCCCGACAGGGCCCGACAGGGCCCAGTAGAGCCCGACAGAGCCCGAGAGAGCCCGACAGAGCCCGACAGAGCCCGACAGGGCCCGACAGAGCCCGACAGGGCCCGACAGGGCCCAGTAGAGCCCGACAGAGCCCGACAGAGCCCGACAGAGCCCGACAGAGCCCGACAGGGCCCGACAGAGCCCGACAGAGCCCGACAGGGCCCGACAGAGCCCGACAGAGCCCGACAGAGCCCGACAGGGCCCGACAGGGCCCGACAGGGCCCAGTAGAGCCCGACAGAGCCCGACAGAGCCCGACAGAGCCCGACAGAGCCCGACAGGGCCCAGTAGAGCCCGACAGAGCCCGACAGAGCCCGACAGAGCCCGACAGGGCCCGACAGAGCCCGACAGAGCCCGACAGGGCCCGACAGGGCCCGACAGGGCCCGACAGGGCCCAGTAGAGCCCGACAGAGCCGAGAGGGCCCGACAGAGCCCGACAGAGCCCGACAGAGCCCGACAGGGCCCGACAGGGCCCGACAGGGCCCAGTAGAGCCCGACAGAGCCCGACAGAACCCGACAGGGCCCAGTAGAGCCCGACAGAGCCCGACAGAGCCCGACAGAGCCCGACAGGGCCCGACAGGGCCCGACAGAGCCCGACAGAGCCCGACAGAGCCCGACAGAGCCCGACAGGGCCCGACAGGGCCCGACAGGGCCCGACAGGGCCCGACAGAGCCCGACAGAGCCCGACAGGGCCCGACAGGGCCCGACAGAGCCCGACAGGGCCCGACAGAGCCCGACAGGGCCCGACAGGGCCCGACAGGGCCCGACAGAGCCCGACAGAGCCCGACAGGGCCCGACAGGGCCCGACAGGGCCCAGTAGAGCCCGACAGAGCCCGACAGAGCCCGACAGAGCCCGACAGGGCCCAGTAGAGCCCGACAGAGCCCGACAGAGCCCGACAGGGCCCGACAGGGCCCGACAGGGCCCAGTAGAGCCCGACAGAGCCCGACAGAGCCCGACAGAGCCCGACAGAGCCCGACAGAGCCCGACAGAGCCCGACAGGGCCCGACAGAGCCCGACAGAGCCCGACAGGGCCCGACAGGGCCCGACAGAGCCCGACAGGGCCCGACAGGGCCCGACAGGGCCCGACAGAGCCCGACAGAGCCCGACAGAGCCCGACAGGGCCCGACAGGGCCCGACAGGGCCCGACAGGGCCCGACAGAGCCCGACAGAGCCCAGTAGAGCCCAGTAGAGCCCGACAGAGCCCGACAGAGCCCGACAGAGCCCGACAGAGCCCGAAAGAGCCCGACAGAGCCCGACAGAGCCCGACAGGGCCCGACAGGGCCCGACAGGGCCCGACAGAGCCCGACAGGGCCCGACAGGGCCCGACAGGGCCCAGTAGAGCCCGACAGAGCCCGACAGAGCCCGACAGAGCCCGACAGAGCCCGACAGAGCCCGACAGAGCCCGACAGAGCCCGACAGAGCCCGACAGAGTCCAGTAGAGACCGACAGAGCCCGACAGAGCCCGACAGAGCCCGACAGAGCCCGACAGAGCCCGACAGAGCCCGACAGAGCCCGACAGGGCCCGACAGGGCCCGACAGGGCCCGACAGGGCCCAGTGGAGCCCGACAGAGCCCGACAGGGCCCGACAGAGCCCGACAGGGCCCGACAGGGCCCAGAAGAGCCCGACAGAGCCCGACAGGGCCCGACAGGGCCCGACAGGGCCCGACAGAGCCCGACAGGGCCCGACAGAGCCCGACAGGGCCCGACAGAGCCCAGTAGAGCCCGACAGAGCCCGACAGAGCCCGACAGAGACCGACAGAGACCGACAGAGCCCAGTAGAGCCCGACAGAGCCCGACAGAGCCCGACAGAGCCCAGTAGAGCCCGACAGAGCCCGACAGGGCCCGACAGGGCCCGACAGAGCCCAGTAGAGCCCAGTAGAGCCCGACAGAGCCCGACAGAGCCCGACAGAGCCCGACAGAGCTCGAGAGAACCCGACAGAGCCCGACAGAGACCAGTTGAGCCCGACAGAGCCCGACAGAGCCCGACAGGGCCCAGAAGAGCCCGATAGAGCCCGACAGAGCCCGACAGAGCCCGACAGGGCCCGACAGAGCCCGACAGAGCCCGACAGAGCCCGACAGAGCCCGACAGAGCCCGACAGAGCCCGACAGGGCCCGACAGGGCCCGACAGGGCCCAGTAGAGCCCGACAGAGCCCGACAGAGCCCGACAGAGCCCGACAGAGCCCGACAGAGCCCGACAGAGCCCGACAGAGCCCGACAGAGCCCGACAGGGCCCGACAGGGCCCAGTAGAGCCCGACAGAGCCCGACAGAGCCCGACAGGGCCCGACAGAGCCCGATAGAGCCCGACAGAGCCCGACAGAGTCCGACAGGGCCCAGTAGAGCCCGACAGAGCCCGACAGAGCCCGACAGAGCCCGACAGGGCCCGACAGAGCCCGACAGAGCCCGACAGGGCCCGACAGGGCCCGACAGAGCCCGACAGGGCCGAGAGGGCCCGACAGAGCCCGACAGAGCCCGACAGAGCCCGACAGAGCCCGACAGGGCCCGACAGAGCCCGACAGAGCCCGACAGAGCCCGACAGGGCCCAGTAGAGCCCGACAGAGCCCGACAGAGCCCGACAGAACCCGACAGGGCCCAGTAGAGCCCGACAGAGACCGACAGAGCCCGACAGAGCCCGACAGGGCCCGACAGGGCCCGACAGGGCCCGACAGGGCCCGACAGAGCCCAGTAGAGCCCGACAGAGCCCGACAGAGCCCGACAGAGCCCGACAGAGCCCGACAGAGCCCGACAGGGCCCAGTAGAGCCCGACAGAGCCCGACAGAGCCCGACAGAGCCCAGTAGAGCCCGACAGAGCCCGACAGAGCCCGACAGAGCCCAGTAGAGCCCGAAAGAGCCCAGTAGAGCCCGACAGAGCCCGACAGGGCCCGACAGGGCCCGACAGGGCCCAGTAGAGCCCGACAGAGCCCGACAGAGCCCAGTAGAGCCCAGTAGACCCCGACAGAGCCCGACAGAGCCCGACAGAGCCCGACAGAGCCCGACAGAGCCCGACAGAGACCAGTTGAGCCCGACAGAGCCCGACAGAGCCCGACAGGGCCCGACAGGGCCCAGAAGAGCCCGATAGAGCCCGACAGAGCCCGACAGAGCCCGACAGAACCCGACAGAGCCCGACAGAGCCCGACAGAGCCCGACAGAGCCCGACAGAGCCCGACAGGGCCCGACAGGGCCCGACAGGGCCCAGTAGAGCCCGACAGAGCCCGACAGAGCCCGACAGAGCCCGACAGAGCCCGACAGAGCCCGACAGGGCCCGACAGGGCCCGACAGGGCCCGACAGGGCCCGACAGAGCCCGACAGGGCCCGACAGGGCCCGACAGGGCCCGACAGGGCCCGACAGGGCCCAGTAGAGCCCGACAGAGCCCGACAGAGCCCGACAGAGCCCGACAGGGCCCGACAGGGCCCAGTAGAGCCCGACAGAGCCCGACAGAGCCCGACAGAGCCCGACAGGGCCCGACAGGGCCCGACAGGGCCCGACAGGGCCCGACAGAGCCCAGTAGAGCCCGACAGAGCCCGACAGAGCCCGACGTAACCCGTCAGAGCCCGACAGAGCCCGATAGAGCCCGACAGATCCCGACAGAGTCCGACAGGGCCCAGTAGAGCCCGAGAGAGCCCGACAGAGCCCGACAGAGCCCGACAGAGCCCGACAGAGCCCGACAGAGCCCGACAGAGGTGAGCCCGACAGGGCCCGACAGAGCCCGACAGGGCCCGACAGGGCCCGACAGAGCCCGACAGAGCCCGACAGGGCCCGACAGAGCCCGACAGGGCCCGACAGAGCCGAGAGGACAGAGCCCGACAGAGCCCGACAGAGCCCGACAGAGCCCGACAGAGCCCGACAGAGCCCGACAGAGCCCGACAGGGCCCGACAGGGCCCGACAGGGCCCAGTAGAGCCCGACAGAGCCCGACAGAGCCCGACAGAACCCGACAGGGCCCAGTAGAGCCCGACAGAGCCCGACAGAGCCCGACAGAGCCCGACAGGGCCCGACAGAGCCCGACAGAGCCCGACAGAGCCCGACAGGGCCCGACAGGGCCCGACAGAGCCCGACAGAGCCCGACAGAGCCCGACAGGGCCCGACAGAGCCCGACAGAGCCCGACAGAGCCCGACAGAGCCCAGTAGAGCCCGACAGAGCCCGACAGGGCCCGACAGGGCCCAGTAGTGCCCGACAGAGCCCGACAGAGCCCGACAGAGCCCGACAGAGCCCGACAGAGCCCGACAGAGCCCAGTAGAGCCCGAAAGAGCCCGACAGAGCCCGACAGAGCTTGACAGGGCCCGACAGAGCCCGACAGGGCCCGACAGGGCCCGACAGAGCCCGACAGAGCCCGACAGAGCCCGACAGGGCCCGACAGGGCCCGACAGGGCCCGACAGGGCCCGACAGGGCCCAGTAGAGACCGACAGAGCCCGACAGAGCCCAGTAGAGCCCAATAGAGCCCGACAGAGCCCGACAGAGCCCGACAGAGCCCGACAGAGCCCGACAGAGCCCGACAGAGCCCGACAGAGCCCGACAGAGCCCGACAGAGCCCAGTAGAGCCCGACAGAGCCCGACAGAGCCCGACAGAGCCCGACAGGGCCCGACAGGGCCCGACAGGGCCCGACAGGGCCCAGTAGAGCCCGACAGAGCCCGACAGAGCCCGACAGGGCCCGACAGGGCCCAGTAGAGCCCGACAGAGCCCGAGAGAGCCCGACAGAGCCCGACAGAGCCCGACAGGGCCCGACAGAGCCCGACAGGGCCCGACAGGGCCCAGTAGAGCCCGACAGAGCCCGACAGAGCCCGACAGAGCCCGACAGAGCCCGACAGGGCCCGACAGAGCCCGACAGAGCCCGACAGGGCCCGACAGAGCCCGACAGAGCCCGACAGAGCCCGACAGGGCCCGACAGGGCCCGACAGGGCCCAGTAGAGCCCGACAGAGCCCGACAGAGCCCGACAGAGCCCGACAGAGCCCGACAGGGCCCAGTAGAGCCCGACAGAGCCCGACAGAGCCCGACAGAGCCCGACAGGGCCCGACAGAGCCCGACAGAGCCCGACAGGGCCCGACAGGGCCCGACAGGGCCCGACAGGGCCCAGTAGAGCCCGACAGAGCCGAGAGGGCCCGACAGAGCCCGACAGAGCCCGACAGAGCCCGACAGGGCCCGACAGGGCCCGACAGGGCCCAGTAGAGCCCGACAGAGCCCGACAGAACCCGACAGGGCCCAGTAGAGCCCGACAGAGCCCGACAGAGCCCGACAGAGCCCGACAGGGCCCGACAGGGCCCGACAGAGCCCGACAGAGCCCGACAGAGCCCGACAGAGCCCGACAGGGCCCGACAGGGCCCGACAGGGCCCGACAGGGCCCGACAGAGCCCGACAGAGCCCGACAGGGCCCGACAGGGCCCGACAGAGCCCGACAGGGCCCGACAGAGCCCGACAGGGCCCGACAGGGCCCGACAGGGCCCGACAGAGCCCGACAGAGCCCGACAGGGCCCGACAGGGCCCGACAGGGCCCAGTAGAGCCCGACAGAGCCCGACAGAGCCCGACAGAGCCCGACAGGGCCCAGTAGAGCCCGACAGAGCCCGACAGAGCCCAGTAGAGCCCAATAGAGCCCGACAGAGCCCGACAGAGCCCGACAGAGCCCGACAGAGCCCGACAGAGCCCGACAGAGCCCGACAGAGCCCGACAGAGCCCGACAGAGCCCAGTAGAGCCCGACAGAGCCCGACAGAGCCCGACAGAGCCCGACAGGGCCCGACAGGGCCCGACAGGGCCCGACAGGGCCCAGTAGAGCCCGACAGAGCCCGACAGAGCCCGACAGGGCCCGACAGGGCCCAGTAGAGCCCGACAGAGCCCGAGAGAGCCCGACAGAGCCCGACAGAGCCCGACAGGGCCCGACAGAGCCCGACAGGGCCCGACAGGGCCCAGTAGAGCCCGACAGAGCCCGACAGAGCCCGACAGAGCCCGACAGAGCCCGACAGGGCCCGACAGAGCCCGACAGAGCCCGACAGGGCCCGACAGAGCCCGACAGAGCCCGACAGAGCCCGACAGGGCCCGACAGGGCCCGACAGGGCCCAGTAGAGCCCGACAGAGCCCGACAGAGCCCGACAGAGCCCGACAGAGCCCGACAGGGCCCAGTAGAGCCCGACAGAGCCCGACAGAGCCCGACAGAGCCCGACAGGGCCCGACAGAGCCCGACAGAGCCCGACAGGGCCCGACAGGGCCCGACAGGGCCCGACAGGGCCCAGTAGAGCCCGACAGAGCCGAGAGGGCCCGACAGAGCCCGACAGAGCCCGACAGAGCCCGACAGGGCCCGACAGGGCCCGACAGGGCCCAGTAGAGCCCGACAGAGCCCGACAGAACCCGACAGGGCCCAGTAGAGCCCGACAGAGCCCGACAGAGCCCGACAGAGCCCGACAGGGCCCGACAGGGCCCGACAGAGCCCGACAGAGCCCGACAGAGCCCGACAGAGCCCGACAGGGCCCGACAGGGCCCGACAGGGCCCGACAGGGCCCGACAGAGCCCGACAGAGCCCGACAGGGCCCGACAGGGCCCGACAGAGCCCGACAGGGCCCGACAGAGCCCGACAGGGCCCGACAGGGCCCGACAGGGCCCGACAGAGCCCGACAGAGCCCGACAGGGCCCGACAGGGCCCGACAGGGCCCAGTAGAGCCCGACAGAGCCCGACAGAGCCCGACAGAGCCCGACAGGGCCCAGTAGAGCCCGACAGAGCCCGACAGAGCCCGACAGGGCCCGACAGGGCCCGACAGGGCCCAGTAGAGCCCGACAGAGCCCGACAGAGCCCGACAGAGCCCGACAGAGCCCGACAGAGCCCGACAGAGCCCGACAGGGCCCGACAGAGCCCGACAGAGCCCGACAGGGCCCGACAGGGCCCGACAGAGCCCGACAGGGCCCGACAGGGCCCGACAGGGCCCGACAGAGCCCGACAGAGCCCGACAGAGCCCGACAGGGCCCGACAGGGCCCGACAGGGCCCGACAGGGCCCGACAGAGCCCGACAGAGCCCAGTAGAGCCCAGTAGAGCCCGACAGAGCCCGACAGAGCCCGACAGAGCCCGACAGAGCCCGAAAGAGCCCGACAGAGCCCGACAGAGCCCGACAGGGCCCGACAGGGCCCGACAGGGCCCGACAGAGCCCGACAGGGCCCGACAGGGCCCGACAGGGCCCAGTAGAGCCCGACAGAGCCCGACAGAGCCCGACAGAGCCCGACAGAGCCCGACAGAGCCCGACAGAGCCCGACAGAGCCCGACAGAGCCCGACAGAGCCCGACAGAGTCCAGTAGAGACCGACAGAGCCCGACAGAGCCCGACAGAGCCCGACAGAGCCCGACAGAGCCCGACAGAGCCCGACAGAGCCCGACAGGGCCCGACAGGGCCCGACAGGGCCCGACAGGGCCCAGTGGAGCCCGACAGAGCCCGACAGGGCCCGACAGAGCCCGACAGGGCCCGACAGGGCCCAGAAGAGCCCGACAGAGCCCGACAGGGCCCGACAGGGCCCGACAGGGCCCGACAGAGCCCGACAGGGCCCGACAGAGCCCGACAGGGCCCGACAGAGCCCAGTAGAGCCCGACAGAGCCCGACAGAGCCCGACAGAGACCGACAGAGACCGACAGAGCCCAGTAGAGCCCGACAGAGCCCGACAGAGCCCGACAGAGCCCAGTAGAGCCCGACAGAGCCCGACAGGGCCCGACAGGGCCCGACAGAGCCCAGTAGAGCCCAGTAGAGCCCGACAGAGCCCGACAGAGCCCGACAGAGCCCGACAGAGCCCGACAGAGCTCGAGAGAACCCGACAGAGCCCGACAGAGACCAGTTGAGCCCGACAGAGCCCGACAGAGCCCGACAGGGCCCAGAAGAGCCCGATAGAGCCCGACAGAGCCCGACAGAGCCCGACAGGGCCCGACAGAGCCCGACAGAGCCCGACAGAGCCCGACAGAGCCCGACAGAGCCCGACAGAGCCCGACAGAGCCCGACAGGGCCCGACAGGGCCCGACAGGGCCCAGTAGAGCCCGACAGAGCCCGACAGAGCCCGACAGAGCCCGACAGAGCCCGACAGAGCCCGACAGAGCCCGACAGAGCCCGACAGAGCCCGACAGGGCCCGACAGGGCCCAGTAGAGCCCGACAGAGCCCGACAGAGCCCGACAGGGCCCGACAGAGCCCGATAGAGCCCGACAGAGCCCGACAGAGTCCGACAGGGCCCAGTAGAGCCCGACAGAGCCCGACAGAGCCCGACAGAGCCCGACAGGGCCCGACAGAGCCCGACAGAGCCCGACAGGGCCCGACAGGGCCCGACAGAGCCCGACAGGGCCGAGAGGGCCCGACAGAGCCCGACAGAGCCCGACAGAGCCCGACAGAGCCCGACAGGGCCCGACAGAGCCCGACAGAGCCCGACAGAGCCCGACAGGGCCCAGTAGAGCCCGACAGAGCCCGACAGAGCCCGACAGAACCCGACAGGGCCCAGTAGAGCCCGACAGAGACCGACAGAGCCCGACAGAGCCCGACAGGGCCCGACAGGGCCCGACAGGGCCCGACAGGGCCCGACAGAGCCCAGTAGAGCCCGACAGAGCCCGACAGAGCCCGACAGAGCCCGACAGAGCCCGACAGAGCCCGACAGGGCCCAGTAGAGCCCGACAGAGCCCGACAGAGCCCGACAGAGCCCAGTAGAGCCCGACAGAGCCCGACAGAGCCCGACAGAGCCCAGTAGAGCCCGAAAGAGCCCAGTAGAGCCCGACAGAGCCCGACAGGGCCCGACAGGGCCCGACAGGGCCCAGTAGAGCCCGACAGAGCCCGACAGAGCCCAGTAGAGCCCAGTAGACCCCGACAGAGCCCGACAGAGCCCGACAGAGCCCGACAGAGCCCGACAGAGCCCGACAGAGACCAGTTGAGCCCGACAGAGCCCGACAGAGCCCGACAGGGCCCGACAGGGCCCAGAAGAGCCCGATAGAGCCCGACAGAGCCCGACAGAGCCCGACAGAACCCGACAGAGCCCGACAGAGCCCGACAGAGCCCGACAGAGCCCGACAGAGCCCGACAGGGCCCGACAGGGCCCGACAGGGCCCAGTAGAGCCCGACAGAGCCCGACAGAGCCCGACAGAGCCCGACAGAGCCCGACAGAGCCCGACAGGGCCCGACAGGGCCCGACAGGGCCCGACAGGGCCCGACAGAGCCCGACAGGGCCCGACAGGGCCCGACAGGGCCCGACAGGGCCCGACAGGGCCCAGTAGAGCCCGACAGAGCCCGACAGAGCCCGACAGAGCCCGACAGGGCCCGACAGGGCCCAGTAGAGCCCGACAGAGCCCGACAGAGCCCGACAGAGCCCGACAGGGCCCGACAGGGCCCGACAGGGCCCGACAGAGCCCAGTAGAGCCCGACAGAGCCCGACAGAGCCCGACAGGGCCCGACAGAGCCCGATAGAGCCCGACAGAGCCCGACAGAGTCCGACAGGGCCCAGTAGAGCCCGACAGAGCCCGACAGAGCCCGACAGAGCCCGACAGGGCCCGACAGAGCCCGACAGAGCCCGACAGGGCCCGACAGGGCCCGACAGAGCCCGACAGGGCCGAGAGGGCCCGACAGAGCCCGACAGAGCCCGACAGAGCCCGACAGAGCCCGACAGGGCCCGACAGAGCCCGACAGAGCCCGACAGAGCCCGACAGGGCCCAGTAGAGCCCGACAGAGCCCGACAGAGCCCGACAGAACCCGACAGGGCCCAGTAGAGCCCGACAGAGACCGACAGAGCCCGACAGAGCCCGACAGGGCCCGACAGGGCCCGACAGGGCCCGACAGGGCCCGACAGAGCCCAGTAGAGCCCGACAGAGCCCGACAGAGCCCGACAGAGCCCGACAGAGCCCGACAGAGCCCGACAGGGCCCAGTAGAGCCCGACAGAGCCCGACAGAGCCCGACAGAGCCCAGTAGAGCCCGACAGAGCCCGACAGAGCCCGACAGAGCCCAGTAGAGCCCGAAAGAGCCCAGTAGAGCCCGACAGAGCCCGACAGGGCCCGACAGGGCCCGACAGGGCCCAGTAGAGCCCGACAGAGCCCGACAGAGCCCAGTAGAGCCCAGTAGACCCCGACAGAGCCCGACAGAGCCCGACAGAGCCCGACAGAGCCCGACAGAGCCCGACAGAGCCCGACAGGGCCCGACAGAGCCCGACAGAGCCCGACAGGGCCCGACAGGGCCCGACAGAGCCCGACAGGGCCGAGAGGGCCCGACAGAGCCCGACAGAGCCCGACAGAGCCCGACAGAGCCCGACAGGGCCCGACAGAGCCCGACAGAGCCCGACAGAGCCCGACAGGGCCCAGTAGAGCCCGACAGAGCCCGACAGAGCCCGACAGAACCCGACAGGGCCCAGTAGAGCCCGACAGAGACCGACAGAGCCCGACAGAGCCCGACAGGGCCCGACAGGGCCCGACAGGGCCCGACAGGGCCCGACAGAGCCCAGTAGAGCCCGACAGAGCCCGACAGAGCCCGACAGAGCCCGACAGAGTCCGACAGGGCCCGACAGAGCCCGACAGAGCCCGACAGAGCCCGACAGGGCCCGACAGGGCCCGACAGGGCCCGACAGGGCCCGACAGAGCCCGACAGAGCCCAGTAGAGCCCAGTAGAGCCCGACAGAGCCCGACAGAGCCCGACAGAGCCCGACAGAGCCCGAAAGAGCCCGACAGAGCCCGACAGAGCCCGACAGGGCCCGACAGGGCCCGACAGGGCCCGACAGAGCCCGACAGGGCCCGACAGGGCCCGACAGGGCCCAGTAGAGCCCGACAGAGCCCGACAGAGCCCGACAGAGCCCGACAGAGCCCGACAGAGCCCGACAGAGCCCGACAGAGCCCGACAGAGCCCGACAGAGCCCGACAGAGTCCAGTAGAGACCGACAGAGCCCGACAGAGCCCGACAGAGCCCGACAGAGCCCGACAGAGCCCGACAGAGCCCGACAGAGCCCGACAGGGCCCGACAGGGCCCGACAGGGCCCGACAGGGCCCAGTGGAGCCCGACAGAGCCCGACAGGGCCCGACAGAGCCCGACAGGGCCCGACAGGGCCCAGAAGAGCCCGACAGAGCCCGACAGGGCCCGACAGGGCCCGACAGGGCCCGACAGAGCCCGACAGGGCCCGACAGAGCCCGACAGGGCCCGACAGAGCCCAGTAGAGCCCGACAGAGCCCGACAGAGCCCGACAGAGACCGACAGAGACCGACAGAGCCCAGTAGAGCCCGACAGAGCCCGACAGAGCCCGACAGAGCCCAGTAGAGCCCGACAGAGCCCGACAGGGCCCGACAGGGCCCGACAGAGCCCAGTAGAGCCCAGTAGAGCCCGACAGAGCCCGACAGAGCCCGACAGAGCCCGACAGAGCTCGAGAGAACCCGACAGAGCCCGACAGAGACCAGTTGAGCCCGACAGAGCCCGACAGAGCCCGACAGGGCCCAGAAGAGCCCGATAGAGCCCGACAGAGCCCGACAGAGCCCGACAGGGCCCGACAGAGCCCGACAGAGCCCGACAGAGCCCGACAGAGCCCGACAGAGCCCGACAGAGCCCGACAGAGCCCGACAGGGCCCGACAGGGCCCGACAGGGCCCAGTAGAGCCCGACAGAGCCCGACAGAGCCCGACAGAGCCCGACAGAGCCCGACAGAGCCCGACAGAGCCCGACAGAGCCCGACAGAGCCCGACAGGGCCCGACAGGGCCCAGTAGAGCCCGACAGAGCCCGACAGAGCCCGACAGGGCCCGACAGAGCCCGATAGAGCCCGACAGAGCCCGACAGAGTCCGACAGGGCCCAGTAGAGCCCGACAGAGCCCGACAGAGCCCGACAGAGCCCGACAGGGCCCGACAGAGCCCGACAGAGCCCGACAGGGCCCGACAGGGCCCGACAGAGCCCGACAGGGCCGAGAGGGCCCGACAGAGCCCGACAGAGCCCGACAGAGCCCGACAGAGCCCGACAGGGCCCGACAGAGCCCGACAGAGCCCGACAGAGCCCGACAGGGCCCAGTAGAGCCCGACAGAGCCCGACAGAGCCCGACAGAACCCGACAGGGCCCAGTAGAGCCCGACAGAGACCGACAGAGCCCGACAGAGCCCGACAGGGCCCGACAGGGCCCGACAGGGCCCGACAGGGCCCGACAGAGCCCAGTAGAGCCCGACAGAGCCCGACAGAGCCCGACAGAGCCCGACAGAGCCCGACAGAGCCCGACAGGGCCCAGTAGAGCCCGACAGAGCCCGACAGAGCCCGACAGAGCCCAGTAGAGCCCGACAGAGCCCGACAGAGCCCGACAGAGCCCAGTAGAGCCCGAAAGAGCCCAGTAGAGCCCGACAGAGCCCGACAGGGCCCGACAGGGCCCGACAGGGCCCAGTAGAGCCCGACAGAGCCCGACAGAGCCCAGTAGAGCCCAGTAGACCCCGACAGAGCCCGACAGAGCCCGACAGAGCCCGACAGAGCCCGACAGAGCCCGACAGAGCCCGACAGAGCCCGACAGAGCCCGACAGAGCCCGACAGGGCCCGACAGGGCCCGACAGGGCCCAGTAGAGCCCGACAGAGCCCGACAGAGCCCGACAGAGCCCGACAGAGCCCGACAGAGCCCGACAGGGCCCGACAGGGCCCGACAGGGCCCAGTAGAGCCCGACAGAGCCCGACAGAGCCCGACAGAGCCCGACAGAGCCCGACAGAGCCCGACAGAGCCCGACAGAGCCCGACAGAGCCCGACAGGGCCCGACAGGGCCCAGTAGAGCCCGACAGAGCCCGACAGAGCCCGACAGGGCCCGACAGAGCCCGATAGAGCCCGACAGAGCCCGACAGAGTCCGACAGGGCCCAGTAGAGCCCGACAGAGCCCGACAGAGCCCGACAGAGCCCGACAGGGCCCGACAGAGCCCGACAGAGCCCGACAGGGCCCGACAGGGCCCGACAGAGCCCGACAGGGCCGAGAGGGCCCGACAGAGCCCGACAGAGCCCGACAGAGCCCGACAGAGCCCGACAGGGCCCGACAGAGCCCGACAGAGCCCGACAGAGCCCGACAGGGCCCAGTAGAGCCCGACAGAGCCCGACAGAGCCCGACAGAACCCGACAGGGCCCAGTAGAGCCCGACAGAGACCGACAGAGCCCGACAGAGCCCGACAGGGCCCGACAGGGCCCGACAGGGCCCGACAGGGCCCGACAGAGCCCAGTAGAGCCCGACAGAGCCCGACAGAGCCCGACAGAGCCCGACAGAGCCCGACAGAGCCCGACAGGGCCCAGTAGAGCCCGGTAGAGCCCGACAGAGCCCGACAGAGCCCGACAGAGCCCAGTAGAGCCCGACAGAGCCCGACAGAGCCCGACAGAGCCCAGTAGAGCCCGAAAGAGCCCAGTAGAGCCCGACAGAGCCCGACAGGGCCCGACAGGGCCCGACAGGGCCCAGTAGAGCCCGACAGAGCCCGACAGAGCCCAGTAGAGCCCAGTAGACCCCGACAGAGCCCGACAGAGCCCGACAGAGCCCGACAGAGCCCGACAGAGCCCGACAGAGACCAGTTGAGCCCGACAGAGCCCGACAGAGCCCGACAGGGCCCGACAGGGCCCAGAAGAGCCCGATAGAGCCCGACAGAGCCCGACAGAGCCCGACAGAACCCGACAGAGCCCGACAGAGCCCGACAGAGCCCGACAGAGCCCGACAGAGCCCGACAGGGCCCGACAGGGCCCGACAGGGCCCAGTAGAGCCCGACAGAGCCCGACAGAGCCCGACAGAGCCCGACAGAGCCCGACAGAGCCCGACAGGGCCCGACAGGGCCCGACAGGGCCCGACAGGGCCCGACAGAGCCCGACAGGGCCCGACAGGGCCCGACAGGGCCCGACAGGGCCCGACAGGGCCCAGTAGAGCCCGACAGAGCCCGACAGAGCCCGACAGAGCCCGACAGGGCCCGACAGGGCCCAGTAGAGCCCGACAGAGCCCGACAGAGCCCGACAGAGCCCGACAGGGCCCGACAGGGCCCGACAGGGCCCGACAGGGCCCGACAGAGCCCAGTAGAGCCCGACAGAGCCCGACAGAGCCCGACAGGGCCCGACAGAGCCCGATAGAGCCCGACAGAGCCCGACAGAGTCCGACAGGGCCCAGTAGAGCCCGACAGAGCCCGACAGAGCCCGACAGAGCCCGACAGGGCCCGACAGAGCCCGACAGAGCCCGACAGGGCCCGACAGGGCCCGACAGAGCCCGACAGGGCCGAGAGGGCCCGACAGAGCCCGACAGAGCCCGACAGAGCCCGACAGAGCCCGACAGGGCCCGACAGGGCCCGACAGAGCCCGAC
>NW_027017657.1:0-41325 GCF_036013445.1 Caloenas nicobarica
TCTGTCGGGCTCTGTCGGGCTCTACTGGGCCCTGTCGGGCCCTGTCGGGCTCTGTCGGGCTCTGTCGGGCTCTGTCGGGCTCTACTGGGCCCTGTCGGGCCCTGTCGAGCCGTGTCGGGCTCTTTCGGGCTCTGTCGGGCTCAACTGGGCTCTACTGGGCTCTGTCGGGCTCTGTCGGGCTCTGTCGGGCTCTGTCGGGCCCTGTCGGGCTATGTCGGGCTCTGTCGGTCTCTGTTGGGCTCTGTCGGGCTCTACTGGGCCCTGTCGGGCCCTGTCGGGCTCTGTCCGGGCCCTGTCGGGCTGTGTCGGGTTCTGTCGGGCTCTGTCGGGCTCTGTCGGGCTCTACTGGGCTCTACTGGGCTCTGTCGGGCTCTGTCGGGCTCTACTGGGCCCTGTCGGGCCCTGTCGGGCTCTGTCGGGCTCTGTTGGGCTCTGTCGGGCTCTACTGGGCCCTGTCGGGCCCTGTCGGGCCCTGTCGCGCTCTGTCGGGCTCTACTGGGCCCTGTCGGGCCCTGTCGGGCTCTGTCGGGCTCTGTCGGGCTCTGTCGGGCTCTACTGGGCCCTCTCGGGCCCTGTCGGGCCCTGTCGGGCTCTGTCGGGCTCTGTCGGGCTCTGTCGGGCTCTACTGGGCCCTGTCGGGCCCTGTCGGGCTCTGTCGGGGTCTGTCGGGCTCTGTCGGGCTCTACTGGGCCCTGTCGGGCTCTGTCGGGCCCTGTCGGGCCCTGTCGGGCCCTGTCGGGCTCTGTCGGGCTCTGTCGGGCTCTGGGGGGTTCTGTCGGGCTCTGTCGGGCTCTGTCGGGCTCTGTCGGGCTCTACTGGGCCCTGTCGGGCCCTGTCGGGCTCTGTCGGGCTCTGTCGGGCTCTGTCGGGCTCTACTGGGCCCTGTCGGGCCCTGTCGGGACCTGTCGGGCTCTGTCGGGCTCTGTCGGGCTCTGTCGGGCTCTACTGGGCTCTGTCGGGCTCTGTCCGGTTCTGTCGCGCTCTGTCGGGCTCTGTCGGGCTCTACTGGGCTCTGTCGGGCTCTACTGGGCCCTGTCGGGCTCTGTCGGGCTCTGTCGGGCCCTGTCGGGCCCTGTCGGGCTCTGTCGGGCTCTGTCGGGCTCTACTGGGCCCTGTCGGGCCCTGTCGGGCTCTGTCGGGCTCTGTCGGGCCCTGTCGGGCTCTGTCGGGCCCTGTCGGGCCCTGTCGGTCTCTGTCGGGCTCTGTCGGGCTCTACTGGGCGCTGTCGGGCTCTGTCGGACTCTGTCGGGCTCTGTCGGGCTCTACTGGGCCCTGTCGGGTTCTGTCGGGCTCTGTCGGGCCCTGTCGGGCCCTGTCGGGCTCTGTCGGGCTCTGTCGGGCTCTGTCGGGCTCTACTGGGCCCTGTCGGGCCCTGTTGGGCTCTGTCGGGCTCTGTCGGGCTCTGTCGGGATCTACTGGGCCCTGTCGGGCCCTGTCGGGCCCTGTCGGGCTCTGTCGGGCTCTGTCGGGCTCAACTGGGCTCTACTGGTCTCTGTCGGGCTCTGTCGGGCTCTGTCGGGCCCTGTCGGGCTATGTCGGGCTCTGTCGGGCTCTGTTGGGCTCTGTCGGGCTCTACTGGGCTCTGTCGGGCTCTGTCGGGCCCTGTCAGGCTCTGTCGGGCTCTGTCGGGCTCTGTCGGGCTCTACTGGGCTCTGTCGGGCTCTGTCGGGCTCTGTCGGGCCCTGTCGGGCTCTGTCGGGCTCTGTCGGGCTCTGTCGGGCTCTACTGGGCTCTGTCGGGCCCTGTCGGGCCCTGTCGGGCTCTGTCGGGCCCTGTCGGGCTCTGTCCGGTTCTATCGGGCTCTGTCGGGCTCTGTCGGGTTCTACTGGGCTCTACTGGGCTCTGTCGGGCTCTGTCGGGCTCTACTGGGCCCTGTCGGGCTCTGTCGGGCTCTGTCGGGCTCTGTCGGGCTCTACTGGGCCCTGTCGGGCCCTGTCGGGCCCTGTCTGGCTCTGTCGGGCTCTACTGGGCCCTGTCGGGCCCTGTCGGGCTCTACTGGGCTCTGTCGGGCTCTGTCGGGCTCTACTGGGCTCTACTGGGCTCTGTCGGGCTCTGTCGGGCTCTACTGGGCCCTGTTGGGCCCTGTCGGGCTCTGTCAGGCTCTGTCGGGCTCTGTCGGGCTCTACTGGGCCCTGTCGGGCTCTGTCGGGCTCTGTCGGGCCCTGTCGGGCCCTGTCGGGCTCTGTCGGGCCCTGTCGGGCCCTGTCGGGCTCTGTCGGGCCCTGTCGGACTCTGTCGGGCTCTGTCGGGCCCTGTCGGGCCCTGTCGGGCCCTGTCGGGCTCTGTCGGGCTCTGTCGGGCTCTGTCAGGCTCTACTGCGGTCTGTCGGGCTCTGTCGGGCTCTGTCGGGCCCTGTCGGGCTCTGTCGGGCTCTGTCGGGCTCTGTCGGGCTCTGTCGGGCCCTGTCGGACCCTGTCGGGCTCTGTCGGGCTCTGTCGGGCTCTGTCGGGCTCTACTGGGCCCTGTCGGGCTCTGTCGGGCTCTGTCGGGCTCTGTCAGGCTCTGTCGGGCTCTACTGGGCCCTGTCGGGCTCTGTCGGGCCCTGTCGGGCCCTGTCGGGCTCTGTCGGGCTCTGTCGGGCTCTGTCGGGCTCTACTGGGCCCTGTCGGGCCCTGTCGGGCTCTGTCGGGCTCTGTCGGGCTCTGTCGGGCTCTACTGGGCCCTGTCGGGCCCTGTCGGGCCCTGTCGGGCTCTGTCGGGCTCTGTCGGGCTCAACTGGGCTCTACTGGGCTCTGTCGGGCTCTGTCGGGCTCTGTCGGGCCCTGTCGGGCTATGTCGGGCTCTGTCGGGCTCTGTTGGGCTCTGTCGGGCTCTACTGGGCTCTGTCGGGCTCTGTCGGGCCCTGTCAGGCTCTGTCGGGCTCTGTCGGGCTCTGTCGGGCTCTACTGGGCTCTGTCGGGCTCTGTCGGGCCCTGTCGGGCCCTGTCGGGCTCTGTCGGGCTCTGTCGGGCTCTACTGGGCTCTGTCGGGCCCTGTCGGGCCCTGTCGGGCTCTGTCGGGCCCTGTCGGGCTCTGTCCGGTTCTATCGGGCTCTGTCGGGCTCTGTCGGGCTCTACTGGGCCCTGTCGGTCTCTGTCGGGCTCTGTCGGGCTCTGTCGGGCTCTACTGGGCCCTGTCGGGCCCTGTCGGGCCCTGTCGGGCTCTGTCGGGCTCTACTGGGCCCTGTCGGGCCCTGTCGGGCTCTGTCGGGCTCTGTCGGGCTCTGTCGGGCTCTACTGGGCTCTACTGGGCTCTGTCGGGCTCTGTCGGGCTCTACTGGGCCCTGTCGGGCCCTGTCGGGCTCTGTCAGGCTCTGTCGGGCTCTGTCGGGCTCTACTGGGCCCTGTCGGGCTCTGTCGGGCTCTGTCGGGCCCTGTCGGGCCCTGTCGGGCTCTGTCGGGCCCTGTCGGGCCCTGTCGGGCTCTGTCGGGCCCTGTCGGACTCTGTCGGGCTCTGTCGGGCCCTGTCGGGCCCTGTCGGGCTCTGTCGGGCTCTGTCGGGCTCTGTCAGGCTCTACTGCGGTCTGTCGGGCTCTGTCGGGCCCTGTCGGGCCCTGTCGGGCTCTGTCGGGCTCTGTCGGGCTCTGTCGGGCCCTGTCGGACCCTGTCGGGCTCTGTCGGGCTCTGTCGGGCTCTGTCGGGCTCTACTGGGCCCTGTCGGGCTCTGTCGGGCTCTGTCGGGCTCTGTCAGGCTCTGTCGGGCTCTACTGGGCCCTGTCGGGCTCTGTCGGGCCCTGTCGGGCCCTGTCGGGCCCTGTCGGGCTCTGTCGGGCTCTGTCGGGCTCTACTGGGCCCTGTCGGGCCCTGTCGGGCCCTGTCGGTCTCTGTCGGGCTCTACTGGGCCCTGTCGGGCTCTGTCGGGCTCTACTGGGCTCTGTCGGGCTCTGTCGGGCTCTGTCGGGCTCTACTGGGCTCTGTCGGGCTCTGTCGGGCTCTGTCGGGCTCTACTGGGCCCTGTCGGGCTCTGTCGGCCCCTGTCGGGCCCTGTCGGGCCCTGTCGGGCTCTGTCGGGTTCTGTCGGGCTCTGTCGGGCTCTACTGGGCTCTGTCGGGTTCTGTCGGGCCCTGTCGGGCTCTGTCGGGATCTGTCTGTCCCTGTCGGGCCCTGTCGGGCTCTGTCGGGCCCTGTCGGGCTCTGTCGGGCTCTGTCGGGCTCTGTCGGGCCCTGTCGGGCTCTGTCGGGCTCTGTCGGGATCTGTCGGGCTCTACTGGGCCCTGTCGGGCCCTGTCGGGCTCTGTCGGGCTCTGTCGGGCTCTGTCGGGCTCTACTGGGCCCTGTCGGGCTCTGTCGGGCTCTGTCGGGCCCTGTCGGGCCCTGTCGGGCTCTGTCGGGCTCTGTCGGGCTCTGTCGGGCTCTCCTGGGCCCTGTCGGGCCCTGTCGGGCTCTGTCGGGCTCTGTCGGGCTCTGTCGGGCTCTACTGGGCCCTGTCGGGCCCTGTCGGGCCCTGTCGGGCTCTGTCGGGGTCTGTCGGGCTCTGTCGGGCTCTGTCGGGCCCTGTCGGGCCCTGTCGGGCTCTGTCGGGTTCTGTCGGGCTCTGTCGGGCCCTGTCGGGCTCTGTCGGGCTCTGTCGGGCTCTGTCGGGCTCTGTCGGGCTCTACTGGGCCCTGTCGGGCCCTGTCGGGCTCTGTCGGGCTCTGTCGGGCTCTGTCGGGCTCTACTGGGCCCTGTCGGGCCCTGTCGGGCCCTGTCGGGCTCTGTCGGGCTCTGTCGGGCTCAACTGGGCTCTACTGGGCTCTGTCGGGCTCTGTCGGGCTCTGTTGAGCTCTGTCGGGCTCTACTGGGCTCTGTCGGTCTCTGTCGGGCCCTGTCAGGCTCTGTCGGGCTCTGTCGGGCTCTGTCGGGCTCTACTGGGCTCTGTCGGGCCCTGTCGGGCCCTGTCGGGCCCTGTCGGGCTCTGTCGGGCTCTGTCGGGCTCTACTGGGCTCTGTCGGGCCCTGTCGGGCCCTGTCGGGCTCTGTCGGGCCCTGTCGGGCTCTGTCCGGTTCTATCGGGCTCTGTCGGGCTCTGTCGGGTTCTACTGGGCTCTACTGGGCTCTGTCGGGCTCTGTCGGGCTCTACTGGGCCCTGTCGGGCTCTGTCGGGCTCTGTCGGGCTCTACTGGGCCCTGTCGGGCCCTGTCGGGCCCTGTCGGGCTCTGTCGGGCTCTACTGGGCCCTGTCGGGCTCTGTCGGGCTCTGTCGGGCTCTGTCGGGCTCTGTCGGGCTCTACTGGGCTCTACTGGGCTCTGTCGGGCTCTGTCGGGCTCTGTCGGGCTCTACTGGGCCCTGTCGGGCCCTGTCGGGCTCTGTCGGGCTCTACTGGGCCCTGTCGGGCCCTGTCGGGCTCTGTCGGGCTCTGTCGGGCTCAACTGGGCTCTACTGGGCTCTGTCGGGCTCTGTCGGGCTCTGTCGGGCCCTGTCGGGCTTTGTCGGGCTCTGTCGGGCTCTGTTGGGCTCTGTCGGGCTCTACTGGGCTCTGTCGGGCTCTGTCGGGCCCTGTCGGGCTCTGTCGGGCTCTGTCGGGCTCTGTCGGGCTCTACTGGGCTCTGTCGGCTCTGTCGTGCTCTGTCGGGCCCTGTCGGGCCCTGTCGGGCTCTGTCGGGCTCTGTCGGGCTCTACTGGGCTCTGTCGGGCCCTGTCGGGCCCTGTCGGGCTCTGTCCGGTTCTATCGTGCTCTGTCGGGCTCTGTCGGGTTCTACTGGGCTCTACTGGGCTCTGTCGGGCTCTGTCAGGCTCTACTGGGCCCTGTCGGGCTCTGTCGGGCTCTGTCGGGCTCTGTCGGGCTCTACTGGGCCCTGTCGGGCCTGTCGGGCCCTGTCGGGCTCTGTCGGGCTCTACTGGGCCCTGTCGGGCCCTGTCGGGCTCTGTCGGGCTCTGTCGGGCTCTGTCGGGCTCTACTGGGCTCTACTGGGCTCTGTCGGGCTCTGTCGGGCTCTACTGGGCCCTGTCGGGCCCTGTCGGGCTCTGTCAGGCTCTGTCGGGCTCTGTCGGGCTCTACTGGGCAGTGTCGGGCTCTGTCGGGCTCTGTCGGGCCCTGTCGGGCCCTGTCGGGCTCTGTCGGGCTCTGTCGGGCTCTGTCGGGCTCTACTGCGGTCTGTCGGGCTCTGTCGGGCTCTACTGGGCCCTGTCGGGCTCTGTCGGGCTCTGTCGGGCTCTGTCGGGCTCTGTCGGGCTCTGTCGGGCCCTGTCGGACCCTGTCGGGCTCTGTCGGGCTCTGTCGGGCTCTACTGGGCCCTGTCGGGCTCTGTCGGGCTCTGTCGGGCTCTGTCAGGCTCTGTCGGGCTCTACTGGGCCCTGTCGGGCTCTGTCGGGCCCTGTCGGGCCCTGTCGGGCCCTGTCGGGCTCTGTCGGGCTCTGTCGGGCTCTGTCGGGCTCTACTGGGCCCTGTCGGGCTCTGTCGGGCTCTGTCGGGCTCTGTCGGGCTCTGTCGGGCCCTGTCGGACCCTGTCGGGCTCTGTCGGGCTCTGTCGGGCTCTGTCGGGCTCTACTGGGCCCTGTCGGGCTCTGTCGGGCTCTGTCGGGCTCTGTCAGGCTCTGTCGGGCTCTACTGGGCCCTGTCGGGCTCTGTCGGGCCCTGTCGGGCCCTGTCGGGCCCTGTCGGGCTCTGTCGGGCTCTGTCGGGCTCTGTCGGGCTCTACTGGGCCCTGTCGGGCCCTGTCGGGCCCTGTCGGGCTCTGTCGGGCTCTAATGGGCCCTGTCGGGCCCTGTCGGGCTCTACTGGGCTCTGTCGGGCTCTGTCGGGCTCTGTCGGGCTCTGTCGGGCTCTACTGGGCTCTGTCGGGCTCTGTCGGGCTCTGTCGGGCTCTACTGGGCCCTGTCGGGCCCTGTCGGGCCCTGTCGGGCCCTGTTGGGCCCTGTCGGGCTCTGTCGGATTCTGTCGGGCTCTGTCGGGCTCTACTGGGCTCTGTCGGGCTCTGTCGGGCTCTGTCGGGCTCTACTGGGCCCTGTCGGGCCCTGTCGGGCCCTGTCGGGCTCTGTCGGGCTCTGTCGGGCTCTGTCGGGCTCTACTGGGCCCTGTCGGGCTCTGTCGGGCTCTGTCGGGCCCTGTCGGGCCCTGTCGGGCCCTGTCGGGCTCTGTCGGGTTCTGTCGGGCTCTGTCGGGCCCTGTCGGGCCCTGTCGGGCTCTGTCGGGCTCTGTCGGGCTCTACTGGGCCCTGTCGGGCCCTGTCGTGCTCTGTCGGGCTCTGTCGGGCTCAACTGGGCTCTACTGGGCTCTGTCGGGCTCTGTCGGGCTCTGTCGGGCCCTGTCGGGCTATGTCGGGCTCTGTCGGGCTCTGTTGGGCTCTGTCGGGCTCTACTGGGCTCTGTCGGGCTCTGTCGGGCCCTGTCAGGCTCTGTCGGGCTCTGTCGGGCTCTGTCGGGCTCTACTGGGCTCTGTCGGGCTCTGTCGGGCTCTGTCGGGCCCTGTCGGGCCCTGTCGGGCTCTGTCGGGCTCTGTCGGTCTCTACTGGGCTCTGTCGGGCCCTGTCGGGCCCTGTCGGGCTCTGTCGGGCCCTGTCGGGCTCTGTCCGGTTCTATCGGGCTCTGTCGGGCTCTGTCGGGTTCTACTGGGCTCTACTGGGCTCTGTCGGGCTCTGTCGGGCTCTACTGGGCCCTGTCGGGCTCTGTCGGGCTCTGTCGGGCTCTGTCGGGCTCTACTGGGCCCTGTCGGGCCCTCTCGGGCCCTGTCGGGCTCTGTCGGGCTCTACTGGGCCCTGTCGGGCCCTGTCGGGCTCTGTCGGGCTCTGTCGGGCTCTGTCGGGCTCTACTGGGCTCTACTGGGCTCTGTCGGGCTCTGTCGGGCTCTACTGGGCCCTGTCGGGCCCTGTCGGGCTCTGTCAGGCTCTGTCGGGCTCTGTCGGGCTCTACTGGGCAGTGTCGGGCTCTGTCGGGCTCTGTCGGGCCCTGTCGGGCCCTGTCGGGCTCTGTCGGGCTCTGTCGGGCTCTGTCGGGCTCTACTGCGGTCTGTCGGGCTCTGTCGGGCTCTACTGGGCCCTGTCGGGCTCTGTCGGGCTCTATCGGGCTCTGTCGGGCTCTGTCGGGCCCTGTCGGACCCTGTCGGGCTCTGTCGGGCTCTGTCGGGCTCTACTGGGCCCTGTCGGGCTCTGTCGGGCTCTGTCGGGCTCTGTCAGGCTCTGTCGGGCTCTACTGGGCCCTGTCGGGCTCTGTCGGGCCCTGTCGGGCCCTGTCGGGCTCTGTCGGGCTCTGTCGGGCTCTGTCGGGCTCTACTGGGCCCTGTCGGGCCCTGTCGGGCCCTGTCGGGCTCTGTCGGGCTCTAATGGGCCCTGTCGGGCCCTGTCGGGCTCTACCGGGCTCTGTCGGGCTCTGTCGGGCTCTGTCGGGCTCTACTGGGCTCTGTCGGGCTCTGTCGGGCTCTGTCGGGCTCTGTCGGGCTCTACTGGGCCCTGTCGGGCCCTGTCGGGCCCTGTCGGGCTCTGTCGGGTTCTGTCTGGCTCTGTCGGGCTCTACTGGGCTCTGTCGGGCTCTGTCGGGCTCTGTCGGGCTCTACTGGGCTCTGTCGGGTTCTGACGGGCCCTGTCGGGCTCTGTCGGGATCTGTCGGGCTCTGTCGGGCCCTGTCGGGCCCTGTCGGGCTCTGTCGGGCCCTGTCGGGCTCTGTCGGGCTCTGTCGGGCTCTACTGGGCCCTGTCGGGCCCTGTCGGGCTCTGTCGGGCTCTGTCGGGCTCTGTCGGGCTCTACTGGGCCCTGTCGGGCTCTGTCGGGCTCTGTCGGGCCCTGTCGGGCCCTGTCGGGCTCTGTCGGGCTCTGTCGGGCTCTGTCGGGCTCTCCTGGGCCCTGTCGGGCCCTGTCGGGCTCTGTCGGGCTCTGTCGGGCTCTGTCGGGCTCTACTGGGCCCTGTCGGGCCCTGTCGGGCCCTGTCGGGCCCTGTCGGGCTCTGTCGGGATCTGTCGGGCTCTGTCGGGCCCTGTCGGGCCCTGTCGGGCTCTGTCGGGCCCTGTCGGGCTCTGTCGGGCTCTGTCGGGCCCTGTCGGGCTCTGTCGGGCTCTGTCGGGCTCTGTCGGGCTCTACTGGGCCCTGTCGGGCCCTGTCGGGCTCTGTCGGGCTCTGTCGGGCTCTGTCGGGCTCTACTGGGCCCTGTCGGGCTCTGTCGGGCTCTGTCGGGCCCTGTCGGGCCCTGTCGGGCCCTGTCGGGCTCTGTCGGGTTCTGTCGGGCTCTGTCGGGCCCTGTCGGGCCCTGTCGGGCTCTGTCGGGCTCTGTCGGGCTCTGTCGGGCTCTACTGGGCCCTGTCGGGCCCTGTCGGGCTCTGTCGGGCTCTGTCGGGCTCAACTGGGCTCTACTGGGCTCTGTCGGGCTCTGTCGGGCCCTGTCGGGCTCTGTCGGGCTCTGTCGGGCTCTGTCGGGCTCTGTTGGGCTCTGTCGGGCTCTACTGGGCTCTGTCGGGCTCTGTCGGGCCCTGTCAGGCTCTGTCGGGCTCTGTCGGGCTCTGTCGGGCTCTACTGGGCTCTGTCGGGCTCTGTCGGGCCCTGTCGGGCCCTGTCGGGCTCTGTCGGGCTCTGTCGGGCTCTAATGGGCTCTGTCGGGCCCTGTCGGGCCCTGTCGGGCTCTGTCGGGCCCTGTCGGGCTCTGTCCGGTTCTATCGGGCTCTGTCGGGCTCTGTCGGGCTCAACTGGGCTCTACTGGGCTCTGTCGGGCTCTGTCGGGCTCTGTTGAGCTCTGTCGGGCTCTACTGGGCTCTGTCGGTCTCTGTCGGGCCCTGTCAGGCTCTGTCGGGCTCTGTCGGGCTCTGTCGGGCTCTACTGGGCTCTGTCGGGCTCTGTCGGGCCCTGTCGGGCCCTGTCGGGCTCTGTCGGGCTCTGTCGGGCTCTACTGGGCTCTGTCGGGCCCTGTCGGGCTCTGTCGGGCCCTGTCGGGCTCTGTCCGGTTCTATCGGGCTCTGTCGGGCTCTGTCGGGTTCTACTGGGCTCTACTGGGCTCTGTCGGGCTCTGTCGGGCTCTACTGGGCCCTGTCGGGCTCTGTCGGGCTCTGTCGGGCTCTGTCGGGCTCTACTGGGCCCTGTCGGGCCCTGTCGGGCCCTGTCGGGCTCTGTCGGGCTCTACTGGGCCCTGTCGGGCCCTGTCGGGCTCTGTCGGGCTCTGTCGGGCTCTGTCGGGCTCTACTGGGCTCTACTGGGCTCTGTCGGGCTCTGTCGGGCTCTGTCGGGCTCTACTGGGCCCTGTCGGGCCCTGTCGGGCTCTGTCGGGCTCTACTGGGCCCTGTCGGGCCCTGTCGGGCTCTGTCGGGCTCTGTCGGGCTCAACTGGGCTCTACTGGGCTCTGTCGGGCTCTGTCGGGCTCTGTCGGGCCCTGTCGGGCTATGTCGGGCTCTGTCGGGCTCTGTTGGGCTCTGTCGGGCTCTACTGGGCTCTGTCGGGCTCTGTCGGGCCCTGTCGGGCTCTGTCGGGCTCTGTCGGGCTCTGTCGGGCACTACTGGGCTCTGTCGGGCTCTGTCGTGCTCTGTCGGGCCCTGTCGGGCCCTGTCGGGCTCTGTCGGGCTCTGTCGGGCTCTACTGGGCTCTGTCGGGCCCTGTCGGGCCCTGTCGGGCTCTGTCCGGTTCTATCGGGCTCTGTCGGGCTCTGTCGGGTTCTACTGGGCTCTACTGGGCTCTGTCGGGCTCTGTCGGGCTCTACTGGGCCCTGTCGGGCTCTGTCGGGCTCTGTCGGGCTCTGTCGGGCTCTACTGGGCCCTGTCGGGCCCTGTCGGGCCCTGTCGGGCTCTGTCGGGCTCTACTGGGCCATGTCGGGCCCTGTCAGGCTCTGTCGGGCTCTGTCGGGCTCTGTCGGGCTCTACTGGGCTCTACTGGGCTCTGTCGGGCTCTGTCGGGCTCTACTGGGCCCTGTCGGGCCCTGTCGGGCTCTGTCAGGCTCTGTCGGGCTCTGTCGGGCTCTACTGGGCAGTGTCGGGCTCTGTCGGGCTCTGTCGGGCCCTGTCGGGCCCTGTCGGGCTCTGTCGGGCTCTGTCGGGCTCTGTCGGGCTCTACTGCGGTCTGTCGGGCTCTGTCGGGCTCTACTGGGCCCTGTCGGGCTCTGTCGGGCTCTGTCGGGCTCTGTCGGGCCCTGTCGGGTTCTGTCGGGCTCTGTCGGGCTCTACTGGGCTCTGTCGGGCTCTGTCGGGCTCTGTCGGGCTCTGTCGGGCTCTGTCGGGCTCTACTGGGCCCTGTCGGGCTCTGTCGGGCTCTGTCGGGCTCTGTCGGGCTCTACTGGGCCCTGTCGGGCTCTGTCGGGCTCTGTCGGGCTCTGTCAGGCTCTGTCGGGCTCTACTGGGCCCTGTCGGGCTCTGTCGGGCCCTGTCGGGCCCTGTCGGGCCCTGTCGGGCTCTGTCGGGCTCTGTCGGGCTCTACTGGGCCCTGTCGGGCTCTGTCGGGCTCTGTCGGGCTCTGTCGGGCTCTGTCGGGCCCTGTCGGACCCTGTCGGGCTCTGTCGGGCTCTGTCGGGCTCTGTCGGGCTCTACTGGGCCCTGTCGGGCTCTGTCGGGCTCTGTCGGGCTCTGTCAGGCTCTGTCGGGCTCTACTGGGCCCTGTCGGGCTCTGTCGGGCCCTGTCGGGCCCTGTCGGGCCCTGTCGGGCTCTGTCGGGCTCTGTCGGGCTCTGTCGGGCTCTACTGGGCCCTGTCGGGCCCTGTCGGGCCCTGTCGGGCTCTGTCGGGCTCTAATGGGCCCTGTCGGGCCCTGTCGGGCTCTACTGGGCTCTGTCGGGCTCTGTCGGGCTCTGTCGGGCTCTGTCGGGCTCTACTGGGCTCTGTCGGGCTCTGTCGGGCTCTGTCGGGCTCTGTCGGGCTCTACTGGGCCCTGTCGGGCCCTGTCGGGCCCTGTCGGGCCCTGTGGGGCTCTGTCGGGTTCTGTCGGGCTCTGTCGGGCTCTACTGGGCTCTTTCGGGCTCTGTCGGGCTCTGTCGGGCTCTGTCGGGCTCTACTGGGCCCTGTCGGGCCCTGTCGGGCTCTGTCGGGCTCTGTCGGGCTCTGTCGGGCTCTACTGGGCCCTGTCGGGCTCTGTCGGGCTCTGTCGGACCCTGTCGGGCCCTGTCGGGCCCTGTCGGGCTCTGTCGGGTTCTGTCGGGCTCTGTCGGGCCCTGTCGGGCCCTGTCGGGCTCTGTCGGGCTCTGTCGGGCTCTGTCGGGCTCTACTGGGCCCTGTCGGGCCCTGTCGGGCTCTGTCGGGCTCTGTCGGGCTCAACTGGGCTCTACTGGGCTCTGTCGGGCTCTGTCGGGCTCTGTCGGGCCCTGTCGGGCTATGTCGGGCTCTGTCGGGCTCTGTTGGGCTCTGTCGGGCTCTACTGGGCTCTGTCGGGCTCTGTCGGGCCCTGTCAGGCTCTGTCGGGCTCTGTCGGGGTCTGTCGGGCTCTACTGGGCTCTGTCGGGCTCTGTCGGGCTCTGTCGGGCCCTGTCGGGCCCTGTCGGGCTCTGTCGGGCTCTGTCGGGCTCTACTGGGCTCTGTCGGGCCCTGTCGGGCCCTGTCGGGCTCTGTCGGGCCCTGTCGGGCTCTGTCCGGTTCTATCGGGCTCTGTCGGGCTCTGTCGGGTTCTACTGGGCTCTACTGGGCTCTGTCGGGCTCTGTCGGGCTCTACTGGGCCCTGTCGGGCTCTGTCGGGCTCTGTCGGGCTCTGTCGGGCTCTACTGGGCCCTGTCGGGCCCTGTCGGGCCCTGTCGGGCTCTGTCGGGCTCTACTGGGCCCTGTCGGGCCCTGTCGGGCTCTGTCGGGCTCTGTCGGGCTCTGTCGGGCTCTACTGGGCTCTACTGGGCTCTGTCGGGCTCTGTCGGGCTCTACTGGGCCCTGTCGGGCCCTGTCGGGCTCTGTCAGGCTCTGTCGGGCTCTGTCGGGCTCTACTGGGCAGTGTCGGGCTCTGTCGGGCTCTGTCGGGCCCTGTCGGGCCCTGTCGGGCTCTGTCGGGCTCTGTCGGGCTCTGTCGGGCTCTGTCGGGCTCTGTCGGGCTCTACTGGGCCCTGTCGGGCTCTGTCGGGCTCTGTCGGGCTCTGTCGGGCTCTACTGGGCCCTGTCGGGCCCTGTCGGGCCCTGTCGGGCTCTGTCGGGCTCTACTGGGCCCTGTCGGGCCCTGTCGGGCTCTGTCGGGCTCTGTCGGGCTCTACTGGGCTCTACTGGGCTCTGTCGGGCTCTGTCGGGCTCTACTGGGCCCTGTCGGGCCCTGTCGGGCTCTGTCAGGCTCTGTCGGGCTCTGTCGGGCTCTACTGGGCAGTGTCGGGCTCTGTCGGGCTCTGTCGGGCCCTGTCGGGCCCTGTCGGGCTCTGTCGGGCTCTGTCGGGCTCTGTCGGGCTCTACTGCGGTCTGTCGGGCTCTGTCGGGGTCTACTGGGCCCTGTCGGGCTCTGTCGGGCTCTATCGGGCTCTGTCGGGCTCTGTCGGGCCCTGTCGGACCCTGTCGGGCTCTGTCGGGCTCTGTCGGGCTCTGTCGGGCTCTACTGGGCCCTGTCGGGCTCTGTCGGGCTCTGTCGGGCTCTGTCAGGCTCTGTCGGGCTCTACTGGGCCCTGTCGGGCTCTGTCGGGCCCTGTCGGGCCCTGTCGGGCCCTGTCGGGCTCTGTCGGGCTCTGTCGGGCTCTGTCGGGCTCTACTGGGCCCTGTCGGGCCCTGTCGGGCCCTGTCGGGCTCTGTCGGGCTCTAATGGGCCCTGTTGGGCCCTGTCGGGCTCTACTGGGCTCTGTCGGGCTCTGTCGGGCTCTGTCGGGCTCTACTGGGCTCTGTCGGGCTCTGTCGGGCTCTGTCGGGCTCTACTGGGCCCTGTGGGGCCCTGTCGGGCTCTGTCGGGTTCTGTCTGGCTCTGTCGGGCTCTACTGGGCTCTGTCGGGCTCTGTCGGGCTCTGTCGGGCTCTACTGGGCTCTGTCGGGTTCTGTCGGGCCCTGTCGGGCTCTGTCGGGCTCTGTCGGGCTCTGTCGGGCCCTGTCGGGCCCTGTCGGGCTCTGTCGGGCCCTGTCGGGCTCTGTCGGGCTCTGTCGGGCTCTGTCGGGCTCTGTCGGGCTCTACTGGGCCCTGTCGGGCCCTGTCGGGCTCTGTCGGGCTCTGTCGGGCTCTGTCGGGCTCTACTGGGCCCTGTCGGGCTCTGTCGGGCTCTGTCGGGCCCTGTCGGGCCCTGTCGGGCTCTGTCGGGCTCTGTCGGGCTCTGTCGGGCTCTCCTGGGCCCTGTCGGGCCCTGTCGGGCTCTGTCGGGCTCTGTCGGGCTCTGTCGGGCTCTACTGGGCCCTGTCGGGCCCTGTCGGGCCCTGTCGGGCTCTGTCGGGATCTGTCGGGCTCTGTCGGGCCCTGTCGGGCCCTGTCGGGCTCTGTCGGGCCCTGTCGGGCTCTGTCGGGCTCTGTCGGGCCCTGTCGGGCTCTGTCGGGCTCTGTCGGGCTCTGTCGGGCTCTACTGGGCCCTGTCGGGCCCTGTCGGGCTCTGTCGGGCTCTGTCGGGCTCTGTCGGGCTCTACTGGGCCCTGTCGGGCTCTGTCGGGCCCTGTCGGGCCCTGTCGGGCCCTGTCGGGCCCTGTCGGGCTCTGTCGGGTTCTGTCGGGCTCTGTCGGGCCCTGTCGGGCCCTGTCGGGCTCTGTCGGGCTCTGTCGGGCTCTGTCGGGCTCTACTGGGCCCTGTCGGGCCCTGTCGGGCTCTGTCGGGCTCTGTCGGGCTCAACTGGGCTCTACTGGGCTCTGTCGGGCTCTGTCGGGCCCTGTCGGGCCCTGTCGGGCTATGTCGGGCTCTGTCGGGCTCTGTTGGGCTCTGTCGGGCTCTACTGGGCTCTGTCGGGCTCTGTCGGGCCCTGTCAGGCTCTGTCGGGCTCTGTCGGGCTCTGTCGGGCTCTACTGGGCTCTGTCGGGCTCTGTCGGGCTCTGTTGGGCCCTGTCGGGCCCTGTCGGGCTCTGTCGGGCTCTGTCGGGCTCTACTGGGCTCTGTCGGGCCCTGTCGGGCCCTGTCGGGCTCTGTCGGGCCCTGTCGGGCTCTGTCCGGTTCTATCGGGCTCTGTCGGGCTCTGTCGGGTTCTACTGGGCTCTACTGGGCTCTGTCGGGCTCTGTCGGGCTCTACTGGGCCCTGTCGGGCTCTGTCGGGCTCTGTCGGGCTCTGTCGGGCTCTACTGGGCCCTGTCGGGCCCTGTCGGGCCCTGTCGGGCTCTGTCGGGCTCTACTGGGCCCTGTCGGGCCCTGTCGGGCTCTGTCGGGCTCTGTCGGGCTCTGTCGGGCTCTACTGGGCTCTACTGGGCTCTGTCGGGCTCTGTCGGGCTCTACTGGGCCCTGTCGGGCTCTGTCAGGCTCTGTCGGGCTCTGTCGGGCTCTACTGGGCAGTGTCGGGCTCTGTCGGGCTCTGTCGGGCCCTGTCGGGCCCTGTCGGGCTCTGTCGGGCTCTGTCGGGCTCCGTCGGGCTCTACTGGGCCCTGTCGGGCTCTGTCGGGCTCTGTCGGGCCCTGTCGGGCCCTGTCGGGCTCTGTCGGGCTCTGTCGGGCTCTGTCGGGCTCTCCTGGGCCCTGTCGGGCCCTGTCGGGCTCTGTCGGGCTCTGTCGGGCTCTGTCGGGCTCTACTGGGCCCTGTCGGGCCCTGTCGGGCCCTGTCGGGCCCTGTCGGGCTCTGTCGGGCTCTGTCGGGCTCTACTGGGCCCTGTCGGGCCCTGTCGGGCTCTGTCGGGTTCTGTCGGGCTCTGTCGGGCCCTGTCGGGCCCTGTCGGGCTCTGTCGGGCTCTGTCGGGCTCTACTGGGCCCTGTCGGGCCCTGTCGGGCTCTGTCGGGCTCTGTCGGGCTCTGTCGGGCTCTACTGGGCCCTGTCGGGCCCTGTCGGGCCCTGTCGGGCTCTGTCGGGCTCTGTCGGGCTCAACTGGGCTCTACTGGGCTCTGTCGGGCTCTGTCGGGCTCTGTCGGGCCCTGTCGGGCTATGTCGGGCTCTGTCGGGCTCTGTTGGGCTCTGTCGGGCTCTACTGGGCTCTGTCGGGCTCTGTCGGGCCCTGTCAGGCTCTGTCGGGCTCTGTCGGGCTCTGTTGGGCTCTACTGGGCTCTGTCGGGCTCTGTCGGGCCCTGTCGGGCCCTGTCGGGCTCTGTCGGGCTCTGTCGGGCTCTACTGGGCTCTGTCGGGCCCTATCGGGCCCTGTCGGGCTCTGTCGGGCCCTGTCGGGCTCTGTCCGGTTCTATCGGGCTCTGTCGGGCTCTGTCGGGTTCTACTGGGCTCTACTGGGCTCTGTCGGGCTCTGTCGGGCTCTACTGGGCCCTGTCGGGCTCTGTCGGGCTCTGTCGGGCTCTGTCGGGCTCTACTGGGCCCTGTCGGGCCCTGTCGGGCCCTGTCGGGCTCTGTCGGGCTCTACTGGGCCCTGTCGGGCCCTGTCGGGCTCTGTCGGGCTCTGTCGGGCTCTGTCGGGCTCTACTGGGCTCTACTGGGCTCTGTCGGGCTCTGTCGGGCTCTACTGGGCCCTGTCGGGCCCTGTCGGGCTCTGTCAGGCTCTGTCGGGCTCTGTCGGGCTCTACTGGGCCCTGTCGGGCTCTGTCGGGCTCTGTCGGGCCCTGTCGGGCCCTGTCGGGCTCTGTCGGGCCCTGACGGACTCTGTCGGGCTCTGTCGGGCCCTGTCGGGCCCTGTCGGGCTCTGTCGGGCTCTGTCGGGCTCTGTTAGGCTCTACTGCGGTCTGTCGGGCTCTGTCGGGCTCTGTCGGGCCCTGTCGGGCTCTGTCGGGCTCTGTCGGGCTCTGTCGGGCTCTGTCGGGCTCTGTCGGGCCCTGTCGGACCCTGTCGGGCTCTGTCGGGCTCTGTCGGGCTCTGTCGGGCTCTACTGGGCCCTGTCGGGCTCTGTCGGGCTCTGTCGGGCTCTGTCAGGCTCTGTCGGGCTCTACTGGGCCCTGTCGGGCTCTGTCGGGACCTGTCGGGCCCTGTCGGGCCCTGTCGGGCTCTGTCGGGCTCTGTCGGGCTCTGTCGGGCTCTACTGGGCCCTGTCGGGCCCTGTCGGGCCCTGTCGGGCTCTGTCGGGCTCTACTGGGCCCTGTCGGGCCCTGTCGGGCTCTACTGGGCTCTGTCGGGCTCTGTCGGGCTCTGTCGGGCTCTACTGGGCTCTGTCGGGCTCTGTCGGGCTCTGTCGGGCTCTGTCGGGCTCTACTGGGCCCTGTCGGGCCCTGTCGGGCCCTGTCGGGCTCTGTCGGGTTCTGTCGGGCTCTGTCGGGCTCTACTGGGCTCTGTCGGGCCCTGTCGGGCTCTGTCGGGCTCTGTCGGGCTCTGTCGGGCCCTGTCGGGCTCTGTCGGGCTCTGTCGGGCTCTGTCGGGCTCTACTGGGCCCTGTCGGGCCCTGTCGGGCTCTACTGGGCTCTGTCGGGCTCTGTCGGGCTCTGTCGGGCTCTGTCGGGCTCTACTGGGCTCTGTCGGGCTCTGTCGGGCTCTGTCGGGCTCTGTCGGGCTCTACTGGGCCCTGTCGGGCCCTGTCGGGCCCTGTCGGGCTCTGTCGGGTTCTGTCGGGCTCTGTCGGGCTCTACTGGGCTCTGTCGGGCCCTGTCGGGCTCTGTCGGGCTCTGTCGGGCTCTGTCGGGCCCTGTCGGGCTCTGTCGGGCTCTGTCGGGCTCTGTCGGGCTCTACTGGGCCCTGTCGGGCCCTGTCGGGCTCTGTCGGGCTCTGTCGGGCTCTGTCGGGCTCTACCGGGCCCTGTCGGGCTCTGTCGGGCCCTGTCGGGCCCTGTCGGGCTCTGTCGGGCTCTATCGGGCTCTGTCGAGCTCTACTGGGCTCTGTCGGGCCCTGTCGGGCTCTGTCGGGCCCTGTCGGGCCCTATCGGGCTCTGTCGGGCTCTGTCGGGCTGTGGCGGGTTCTGTCGGGCTCTGTCGGGCTCTGTCGGGCTCTGTCGGGCTCTACTGGGCTCTACTGGGCTCTGTCGGGCTCTGTCGGGCTCTACTGGGCCCTGTCGGGCCCTGTCGGGCTCTGTCGGGCTCTGTCGGGCTCTGTCGGGCTCTACTGGGCCCTGTTGGGCTCTACTGGGCTCTGTCGGGCCCTGTCGGGCTCTGTCGGGCTCTGTCGGGCTCTGTCGGGCCCTGTCGGGCTCTGTCGGGCCCTGTCGGGCCCTGTCGGGCTCTGACGGGCTCTGTCGGGCTCTGTCGGGCTCTACTGCGGTCTGTCGGGCTCTGCCGGGCTCTGTCGGGCCCTGTCGGGCTCTGTCGGGCTCTGTCGGGCTCTGTCGGGCTCTACTGGGCTCTGTCAGACTCTACTGGGCTCTACTGGGCCCTGTCGGGCTCTGTCGGGCTCTGTCGGGCTCTGTCGGGCTCTACTGTTCTCTGTCGGGCTCTGTCGGACCCTGTCGGGCTCTGTCGGGCTCTGTCGGGCTCTGTCGGGCTCTACTGGGCTCTGTTGGGCACTGTTGGGCCCTGTCGGGCTCTGTCGGGCTCTGTCGGGCACTTTCGGGCCCTGTCGGGCTCTGTCGGGCTCTGTCGGGCTCTACTGGGCTCTACTGGGCTCTGTCGGGCTCTGTCGGGCCCTGTCGGGCCCTGTCGGGCCCTGTCGGGCTCTGTCGGGATCTACTGGGCTCTGTCGGGCTCTGTCGGGCTCTGTCGGGCCCTGTCGGGCTCTGTCGGGCCCTGTCGGGCTCTGTCGGGCTTTGTCGGGCTCTGTCGGGCTCTGTCGGGCTCTACTGGGCTCTACTGGGCTCTGTCGGGCCCTGTCGGGCCCTGTCGGGCCCTGTCGGACCCTGTCGGGCTCTGTCGGGGTCTGTCGGGCCCTGTCGGGCTCTGTCGGGTTCTGTCGGGCTCTGTCGGGCTCTGTCGGGCTCTACTGGGCTCTACTGGGCTCTGTCGGGCCCTGTCGGGCTCTACTGGGCTCTGTCGGGCTCTGTCGGGCTCTGTCGGGCTCTGTCGGGCTCTACTGGGCTCTGTCGGGCTCTGTCGGGCTCTGTCGGGCTCTGTCGGGCTCTGTCGGGCTCTACTGGGCTCTGTCGGGCTCTGTCGGGTTCTGTCGGGCTCTGTCGGGCCCTGTCGGGCTCTGTCGGGCGCTGTCGGGCTCTGTCGGGCTCTACTGGGCTCTGTCGGGCTCTGTCTGGTTCTGTTGGGCTCTGTCGGGCTCTGTTGGGCTCTGTCGGGCTCTACTGGGCTCTGTCGGGCCCTGTCGGGCTCTGTCGGGCCCTGTCGGGCTCTGTCGGGCTCTGTCGGGCCCTGTCGGGCTCTGTCGGGCTCTGTCGGGCTCTGTCGGGCTCTACTGGGCCCTGTCGGGTTCTGTCGGGCCCTGTCGGGCTCTGTCGGGCTCTGTCGGGCCCTGTCGGGCTCTGTCGGGCTCTGTCGGGCTCTGTCGGGCTCTACTGGGCCCTGTCGGGCTCTGTCGGGCTCTGTCGGGCTCTGTCAGGCTCTGTCAGGCTCTACTGGGCCCTGTCGGGCTCTGTTGGGCCCTGTCGGGCCCTGTCGGGCCCTGTCGGGCTCTGTCGGGCTCTGTCGGGCTCTGTCGGGCTCTACTGGGCCCTGTCGGGCCCTGTCGGGCCCTGTCGGGCTCTGTCGGGCTCTACTGGGCCCTGTCGGGCCCTGTCGGGCTCTACTGGGCTCTGTCGGGCTCTGTCGGGCTCTGTCGGGCTCTGTCGGGCTCTGTCGGGCTCTACTGGGCCCTGTCGGGCTCTGTCGGGTTCTGTCGGGCTCTGTCGGGCTCTACTGGGCTCTGTCGGGCTCTGTCGGGCTCTGTCGGGCTCTGTCGGGCTCTACTGGGCTCTGTCGGGTTCTGTCGGGCCCTGTCGGGCTCTGTCGGGATCTGTCGGGCTCTGTCGGGCCCTGTCGGGCCCCGTCGGGCTCTGTCGGGCCCTGTCGGGCTCTGTCGGGCTCTGTCGGGCTCTGTCGGGCCCTGTCGGGCCCTGTCGGGCTCTGTCGGGCTCTGTCGGGCTCTACTGGGCCCTGTCGGGCCCTGTCGGGCCCTGTCGGGCTCTGTCGGGCTCTGTCGGGCTCTACTGGGCGCTGTCGGGCTCTGTCGGGCTCTGTCGGGCCCTGTCGGGCCCTGTCAGGCTCTGTCGGGCTCTGTCGGGCTCTGTCGGGCTCTCCTGGGCCCTGTCGGGCCCTGTCGGGCTCTGTCGGGCTCTGTCGGGCTCTGTCGGGCTCTACTGGGCCCTGTCGGGCCCTGTCGGGCCCTGTCGGGCTCTGTCGGGCTCTGTCGGGCTCTGTCGGGCTCTACTGGGCCCTGTCGGGCCCTGTCGGGCTCTGTCGGGCTCTGTCGGGCCCTGTCGGGCCCTGTCGGGCTCTGTCGGGCTCTGTCGGGCTCTGTCTGGCTCTACTGGGCCCTGTCGGGCCCTGTCGGGCTCTGTCGGGCTCTGTCGGGCTCTGTCGGGCTCTACTGGGCCCTGTCGGGCCCTGTCGGGCTCTGTCGGGCTCTGTCGGGCTCTGTCGGGCTCTACTGGGCCCTGTCGGGCCCTGTCGGGCCCTGTCGGGCTCTGTCGGGCTCTGTCGGGCTCTGTCGGGCTCTACTGGGCCCTGTCGGGCCCTGTCGGGCTCTGTCGGGCTCTGTCGGGCCCTGTCGGGCCCTGTCGGGCTCTGTCGGGCTCTGTCGGGCTCTGTCTGGCTCTACTGGGCCCTGTCGGGCCCTGTCGGGCTCTGTCGGGCTCTGTCGGGCTCTGTCGGGCTCTACTGGGCCCTGTCGGGCCCTGTCGGGCTCTGTCGGGATCTGTCGGGCCCTGTCGGGCCCTGTCGGGCCCTGTCGGGCTCTGTCGGGCCCTGTCGGGCCCTGTCGGGCTCTGTCGGGCTCTGTCGGGCTCTGTCGGGCTCTGTCGGGCTCTACTGGGCCCTGTCGGGCCCTGTCGGGCTCTGTCGGGCTCTGTCGGGCTCTGTCGGGCTCTACTGGGCGCTGTCGGGCTCTGTCGGGCTCTGTCGGGCCCTGTCGGGCCCTGTCGGGCTCTGTCGGGCTCTGTCGGGCTCTGTCGGGCTCTCCTGGGCCCTGTCGGGCCCTGTCGGGCTCTGTCGGGCTCTGTCGGGCTCTGTCGGGCTCTACTGGGCCCTGTCGGGCCCTGTCGGGCCCTGTCGGGCTCTGTCGGGCTCTGTCGGGCTCTGTCGGGCTCTGTCGGGCTCTACTGGGCCCTGTCGGGCCCTGTCGGGCTCTGTCGGGCTCTGTCGGGCCCTGTCGGGCCCTGTCGGGCTCTGTCGGGCTCTGTCGGGCTCTGTCTGGCTCTACTGGGCCCTGTCGGGCCCTGTCGGGCTCTGTCGGGCTCTGTCGGGCTCTGTCGGGCTCTGTCGGGCTCTACTGGGCCCTGTCGGGCCCTGTCGGGCCCTGTCGGGCTCTGTCGGGCTCTGTTGGGCTCAACTGGGCTCTACTGGGCTCTGTCGGGCTCTGTCGGGCTCTGTCGGGCCCTGTCGGGCTATGTCGGGCTCTGTCGGGCTCTGTTGGGCTCTGTCGGGCTCTACTGGGCTCTGTCGGGCTCTGTCGGGCCCTGTCAGGCTCTGTCGGGCTCTGTCGGGCTCTGTCGGGCTCTACTGGGCTCTGTCGGGCTCTGTCGGGCTCTGTCGGGCCCTGTCGGGCCCTGTCGGGCTCTGTCGGGCTCTGTCGGGCTCTACTGGGCTCTGTCGGGCCCTGTCGGGCCCTGTCGGGCTCTGTCGGGCCCTGTCGGGCTCTGTCCGGTTCTATCGGGCTCTGTCGGGCTCTGTCGGATTCTACTGGGCTCTACTGGTCTCTGTCGGGCTCTGTCGGGCTCTACTGGGCCCTGTCGGGCTCTGTCGGGCTCTGTCGGGCTCTGTCGGGCTCTACTGGGCCCTGTCGGGCCCTGTCGGGCTCTGTCGGGCTCTACTGGGCCCTGTCGGGCCCTGTCGGGCTCTGTCGGGCTCTGTCGGGCTCTGTCGGGCTCTACTGGGCTCTACTGAGCTCTGTCGGGCTCTGTCGGGCTCTACTGGGCCCTGTCGGGCCCTGTCGGGCTCTGTCAGGCTCTGTCGGGCTCTGTCGGGCTCTACTGGGCCCTGTCGGGCTCTGTCGGGCTCTGTCGGGCCCTGTCGGGCCCTGTCGGGCTCTGTCGGGCCCTGTCGGGCCCTGTCGGGCTCTGTCGGGCCCTGTCGGGCTCTGTCGGGCCCTGTCGGACTCTGTCGGGCTCTGTCGGGCCCTGTCGGGCCCTGTCGGGCTCTGTCGGGCTCTGTCGGGCTCTGTCGCGCTCTACTGCGGTCTGTCGGGCTCTGTCTGGTTCTGTTGGGCTCTGTCGGGCTCTGTTGGGCTCTGTCGGGCTCTACTGGGCTCTGTCGGGCCCTGTCGGGCTCTGTCGGGCTCTGTCGGGCCCTGTCGGGCCCTGTCGGGCTCTGTCGGGCTCTGTCGGGCTCTACTGGGCCCTGTCGGGTTCTGTCGGGCCCTGTCGGGCTCTGTCGGGCTCTGTCGGGCCCTGTCGGGCTCTGTCGGGCTCTGTCGGGCTCTGTCGGGCTCTACTGGGCCCTGTCGGGCTCTGTCGGGCTCTGTCGGGCTCTGTCAGGCTCTGTCGGGCTCTACTGGGCCCTGTCGGGCTCTGTTGGGCCCTGTCGGGCCCTGTCGGGCCCTGTCGGGCTCTGTCGGGCTCTGTCGGGCTCTGTCGGGCTCTACTGGGCCCTGTCGGGCCCTGTCGGGCCCTGTCGGGCTCTGTCGGGCTCTACTGGGCCCTGTCGGGCCCTGTCGGGCTCTACTGGGCTCTGTCGGGCTCTGTCGGGCTCTGTCGGGCTCTGTCGGGCTCTACTGGGCCCTGTCGGGCTCTGTCGGGTTCTGTCGGGCTCTGTCGGGCTCTACTGGGCTCTGTCGGGCTCTGTCGGGCTCTGTCGGGCTCTGTCGGGCTCTACTGGGCTCTGTCGGGTTCTGTCGGTCCCTGTCGGGCTCTGTCGGGATCTGTCGGGCTCTGTCGGGCCCTGTCGGGCCCCGTCGGGCTCTGTCGGGCCCTGTCGGGCTCTGTCGGGCTCTGTCGGGCTCTGTCGGGCCCTGTCGGGCTCTGTCGGGCTCTGTCGGGCTCTGTCGGGCTCTACTGGGCCCTGTCGGGCCCTGTCGGGCCCTGTCGGGCTCTGTCGGGCTCTGTCGGGCTCTGTCGGGCTCTACTGGGCGCTGTCGGGCTCTGTCGGGCTCTGTCGGGCCCTGTCGGGCCCTGTCGGGCTCTGTCGGGCTCTGTCGGGCTCTGTCGGGCTCTCCTGGGCCCTGTCGGGCCCTGTCGGGCTCTGTCGGGCTCTGTCGGGCTCTGTCGGGCTCTACTGGGCCCTGTCGGGCCCTGTCGGGCTCTGTCGGGCTCTGTCGGGCTCTGTCGGGCTCTACTGGGCCCTGTCGGGCCCTGTCGGTCTCTGTCGGGCTCTGTCGGGCCCTGTCGGGCCCTGTCGGGCTCTGTCGGGCTCTGTCGGGCTCTGTCTGGCTCTACTGGGCCCTGTCGGGCCCTGTCGGGCTCTGTCGGGCTCTGTCGGGCTCTGTCGGGCTCTACTGGGCCCTGTCGGGCCCTGTCGGGCCCTGTCGGGCTCTGTCGGGCTCTGTCGGGCTCTGTCGCGCTCTACTGGGCCCTGTCGGGCCCTGTCGGGCCCTGTCGGGCTCTGTCGGGCTCTGTCGGGCTCTGTCGGGCTCTACTGGGCCCTGTCGGGCCCTGTCGGGCTCTGTCGGGCTCTGTCGGGCCCTGTCGGGCCCTGTCGGGCTCTGTCGGGCTCTGTCGGGCTCTGTCTGGCTCTACTGGGCCCTGTCGGGCCCTGTCGGGCTCTGTCGGGCTCTGTCGGGCTCTGTCGGGCTCTACTGGGCCCTGTCGGGCCCTGTCGGGCCCTGTCGGGCCCTGTCGGGCCCTGTCGGGCTCTACTGGGCCCTGTCGGGCCCTGTCGGGCCCTGTCGGGCTCTGTCGGGCTCTGTCGGGCTCTGTCGGGCTCTGTCGGGCTCTACTGGGCCCTGTCGGGCCCTGTCAGGCTCTGTCGGGCTCTGTCGGGCCCTGTCGGGCCCTGTCGGGCTCTGTCGGGCTCTGTCGGGCTCTGTCTGGCTCTACTGGGCCCTGTCGGGCCCTGTCGGGCTCTGTCGGGCTCTGTCGGGCTCTGTCGGGCTCTACTGGGCCCTGTCGGGCCCTGTCGGGCCCTGTCGGGCTCTGTCGGGCTCTGTTGGGCTCAACTGGGCTCTACTGGGCTCTGTCGGGCTCTGTCGGGCTCTGTCGGGCCCTGTCGGGCTATGTCGGGCTCTGTCGGGCTCTGTTGGGCTCTGTCGGGCTCTACTGGGCTCTGTCGGGCTCTGTCGGGCCCTGTCAGGCTCTGTCGGGCTCTGTCGGGCTCTGTCGGGCTCTACTGGGCTCTGTCGGGCTCTGTCGGGCTCTGTCGGGCCCTGTCGGGCCCTGTCGGGCTCTGTCGGGCTCTGTCGGGCTCTACTGGGCTCTGTCGGGCCCTGTCGGGCCCTGTCGGGCTCTGTCGGGCCCTGTCGGGCTCTGTCCGGTTCTATCGGGCTCTGTCGGGCTCTGTCGGGTTCTACTGGGCTCTACTGGTCTCTGTCGGGCTCTGTCGGGCTCTACTGGGCCCTGTCGGGCTCTGTCGGGCTCTGTCGGGCTCTGTCGGGCTCTACTGGGCCCTGTCGGGCCCTGTCGGGCCCTGTCGGGCTCTGTCGGGCTCTACTGGGCCCTGTCGGGCCCTGTCGGGCTCTGTCGGGCTCTGTCGGGCTCTGTCGGGCTCTACTGGGCTCTACTGGGCTCTGTCGGGCTCTGTCGGGCTCTACTGGGCCCTGTCGGGCCCTGTCGGGCTCTGTCAGGCTCTGTCGGGCTCTGTCGGGCTCTACTGGGCCCTGTCGGGCTCTGTCGGGCTCTGTCGGGCCCTGTCGGGCCCTGTCGGGCTCTGTCGGGCCCTGTCGGGCCCTGTCGGGCTCTGTCGGGCCCTGTCGGACTCTGTCGGGCTCTGTCGGGCCCTGTCGGGCCCTGTCGGGCTCTGTCGGGCTCTGTCGGGCCCTGTCGGGCTCTACTGCGGTCTGTCGGGCTCTGTCGGGCTCTGTCGGGCCCTGTCGGGCTCTGTCGGGCTCTGTCGGGCTCTGTCGGGCTCTGTCGGGCCCTGTCGGACCCTATCGGGCTCTGTCGGGCTCTGTCGGGCTCTGTCGGGCTCTACTGGGCCCTGTCGGGCCCTGTCGGGCTCTGTCGGGCTCTGTCGGGCTCTGTCGGGCTCTACCGGGCCCTGTCGGGCTCTGTCGGGCTCTGTCGGGCCCTGTCGGGCCCTGTCGGGCTCTGTCGGGCTCTGTCGGGCTCTGTCGGGCGCTCCTGGGCCCTGTCGGGCCCTGTCGGGCTCTGTCGGGCTCTGTCGGGCTCTGTCGGGCTCTACTGGGCCCTGTCGGGCCCTGTCGGGCCCTGTCGGGCTCTGTCGGGCTCTGTCGGGCTCTGTCGGGCTCTACTGGGCCCTGTCGGGCTCTGTCGGGCTCTGTCGGGCCCTGTCGGGCCCTATCGGGCTCTGTCGGGCTCTGTCGGGCTGTGGCGGGTTCTGTCGGGCTGTGTCGGGCTCTGTCGGGCTCTGTCGGGCTCTACTGGGCTCTACTGGGCTCTGTCGGGCTCTGTCGGGCTCTACTGGGCCCTGTCGGGCCCTGTCGGGCTCTGTCGGGCTCTGTCGGGCTCTGTCGGGCTCTACTGGGCCCTGTCGGGCTCTGTCGGGCTCTGTCGGGCCCTGTTGGGCTCTGTCGGGCTCTGTCGGGCTCTGTCGGGCCCTGTCGGGCTCTGTCGGGCTCTGTCGGGCCCTGTCGGGCCCTGTCGGGCTCTGTCGGGCTCTGTCGGGCTCTGTCGGGCTCTACTGCGGTCTGTCGGGCTCTGCCGGGCTCTGTCGGGCCCTGTCGGGCTCTGTCGGGCTCTGTCGGGCTCTACTGGGCTCTGTCGGACTCTACTGGGCTCTACTGGGCCCTGTCGGGCTCTGTCGGGCTCTGTCGGGCTCTGTCGGGCTCTACTGTTCTCTGTCGGGCTCTGTCGGGCCCTGTCGGGCTCTGTCGGGCTCTGTCGGGCTCTGTCGGGCTCTACTGGGCTCTGTCGGGCACTGTTGGGCCCTGTCGGGCTCTGTCGGGCTCTGTCGGGCACTTTCGGGCCCTGTCGGGCTCTGTCGGGCTCTGTCGGGCTCTACTGGGCTCTACTGGGCTCTGTCGGGCTCTGTCGGGCCCTGTCGGGCCCTGTCGGGCCCTGTCGGGCTCTGTCGGGCCCTGTCGGGCTCTGTCGGGCTCTGTCGGGCTCTGTCGGGCCCTGTCGGGCTCTGTCGGGCTTTGTCGGGCTCTGTCGGGCTCTGTCGGGCTCTACTGGGCTCTACTGGGCTCTGTCGGGCCCTGTCGGGCCCTGTCGGGCCCTGTCGGACCCTGTCGGGCTCTGTCGGGGTCTGTCGGGCCCTGTCGGGCTCTGTCGGGTTCTGTCGGGCTCTGTCGGGCTCTGTCGGGCTCTACTGGGCTCTACTGGGCTCTGTCGGGCTCTGTCGGCCTCTACTGGGCCCTGTCGGGCCCTGTCGGGCCCTGTCGGGCTCTACTGGGCTCTGTCGGGCTCTGTCGGGCTCTGTCGGACTCTGTCGGGCTCTGTCGGGCTCTACTGGGCTCTGTCGGGCTCTGTCGGGCTCTGTCGGGCTCTATCGGGCTCTACTGGGCTCTGTCGGGCTCAGTCGGGTTCTGTCGGGCTCTGTCGGGCCCTGTCGGGCTCTGTCGGGCGCTGTCGGGCTCTGTCGGGCTCTACTGGGCTCTGTCGGGCTCTGTCTGGTTCTGTTGGGCTCTGTCGGGCTCTGTTGGGCTCTGTCGGGCTCTACTGGGCTCTGTCGGGCCCTGTCGGGCTCTGTCGGGCCCTGTCGGGCTCTGTCGGGCTCTGTCGGGCCCTGTCGGGCCCTGTCGGGCTCTGTCGGGCTCTGTCGGGCTCTACTGGGCCCTGTCGGGTTCTGTCGGGCCCTGTCGGGCTCTGTCGGGCTCTGTCGGGCCCTGTCGGGCTCTGTCGGGCTCTGTCGGGCTCTGTCGGGCTCTACTGGGCCCTGTCGGGCTCTGTCGGGCTCTGTCGGGCTCTGTCAGGCTCTGTCGGGCTCTACTGGGCCCTGTCGGGCTCTGTTGGGCCCTGTCGGGCCCTGTCGGGCCCTGTCGGGCTCTGTCGGGCTCTGTCGGGCTCTGTCGGGCTCTCCTGGGCCCTGTCGGGCCCTGTCGGGCCCTGTCGGGCTCTGTCGGGCTCTACTGGGCCCTGTCGGGCCCTGTCGGGCTCTACTGGCCCCTGTCGGGCTCTGTCGGGCCCTGTCGGTCTCTGTCGGGCTCTGTCGGGCTCTACTGGGCCCTGTCGGGCTCTGTCGGGCCCTGTCGGGCCCTGTTGGGCCCTGTCGGGCTCTGTCGGGTTCTGTCGGGCTCTGTCGGGCTCTACTGGGCTCTGTCGGGCTCTGTCGGGCTCTGTCGGGCTCTGTCGGGCTCTACTGGGCTCTGTCGGGTTCTGTCGGGCCCTATCGGGCTCTGTCGGGATCTGTCGGGCTCTGTCGGGCCCTGTCGGGCCCTGTCGGGCTCTGTCGGGCCCTGTCGGGCTCTGTCGGGCTCTGTCGGGCCCTGTCGGGCTCTGTCGGGCCCTGTCGGGCTCTGTCGGGCTCTGTCGGGCTCTGTCGGGCTCTACTGGGCTCTGTCGGGCACTGTTGGGCCCTGTCGGGCTCTGTCGGGCTCTGTCGGGCACTTTCGGGCCCTGTCGGGCTCTGTCGGGCTCTGTCGGGCTCTACTGGGCTCTACTGGGCTCTGTCGGGCTCTGTCGGGCCCTGTCGGGCCCTGTCGGGCCCTGTCGGGCTCTGTCGGGCCCTGTCGGGCTCTGTCGGGCTCTGTCGGGCCCTATCGGGCTCTGTCGGGCTCTGTCGGGCTGTGGCGGGTTCTGTCGGGCTCTGTCGGGCTCTGTCGGGCTCTGTCGGGCTCTACTGGGCTCTACTGGGCTCTGTCGGGCTCTGTCGGGCTCTACTGGGCCCTGTCGGGCCCTGTCGGGCTCTGTCGGGCTCTGTCGGGCTCTGTCGGGCTCTACTGGGCCCTGTCGGGCTCTGTCGGGCTCTGTCGGGCCCTGTTGGGCTCTGTCGGGCTCTGTCGGGCTCTGTCGGGCCCTGTCGGGCTCTGTCGGGCTCTGTCGGGCCCTGTCGGGCCCTGTCGGGCTCTGTCGGGCTCTGTCGGGCTCTGTCGGGCTCTACTGCGGTCTGTCGGGCTCTGCCGGGCTCTGTCGGGCCCTGTCGGGCTCTGTCGGGCTCTGTCGGGCTCTACTGGGCTCTGTCGGACTCTACTGGGCTCTACTGGGCCCTGTCGGGCTCTGTCGGGCTCTGTCGGGCTCTGTCGGGCTCTACTGTTCTCTGTCGGGCTCTGTCGGGCCCTGTCGGGCTCTGTCGGGCTCTGTCGGGCTCTGTCGGGCTCTACTGGGCTCTGTCGGGCACTGTTGGGCCCTGTCGGGCTCTGTCGGGCTCTGTCGGGCACTTTCGGGCCCTGTCGGGCTCTGTCGGGCTCTGTCGGGCTCTACTGGGCTCTACTGGGCTCTGTCGGGCTCTGTCGGGCCCTGTCGGGCCCTGTCGGGCCCTGTCGGGCTCTGTCGGGCCCTGTCGGGCTCTGTCGGGCTCTGTCGGGCTCTGTCGGGCCCTGTCGGGCTCTGTCGGGCTTTGTCGGGCTCTGTCGGGCTCTGTCGGGCTCTACTGGGCTCTACTGGGCTCTGTCGGGCCCTGTCGGGCCCTGTCGGGCCCTGTCGGACCCTGTCGGGCTCTGTCGGGGTCTGTCGGGCCCTGTCGGGCTCTGTCGGGTTCTGTCGGGCTCTGTCGGGCTCTGTCGGGCTCTACTGGGCTCTACTGGGCTCTGTCGGGCTCTGTCGGCCTCTACTGGGCCCTGTCGGGCCCTGTCGGGCCCTGTCGGGCTCTACTGGGCTCTGTCGGGCTCTGTCGGGCTCTGTCGGACTCTGTCGGGCTCTGTCGGGCTCTACTGGGCTCTGTCGGGCTCTGTCGGGCTCTGTCGGGCTCTATCGGGCTCTACTGGGCTCTGTCGGGCTCAGTCGGGTTCTGTCGGGCTCTGTCGGGCCCTGTCGGGCTCTGTCGGGCGCTGTCGGGCTCTGTCGGGCTCTACTGGGCTCTGTCGGGCTCTGTCTGGTTCTGTTGGGCTCTGTCGGGCTCTGTTGGGCTCTGTCGGGCTCTACTGGGCTCTGTCGGGCCCTGTCGGGCTCTGTCGGGCCCTGTCGGGCTCTGTCGGGCTCTGTCGGGCCCTGTCGGGCCCTGTCGGGCTCTGTCGGGCTCTGTCGGGCTCTACTGGGCCCTGTCGGGTTCTGTCGGGCCCTGTCGGGCTCTGTCGGGCTCTGTCGGGCCCTGTCGGGCTCTGTCGGGCTCTGTCGGGCTCTGTCGGGCTCTACTGGGCCCTGTCGGGCTCTGTCGGGCTCTGTCGGGCTCTGTCAGGCTCTGTCGGGCTCTACTGGGCCCTGTCGGGCTCTGTTGGGCCCTGTCGGGCCCTGTCGGGCCCTGTCGGGCTCTGTCGGGCTCTGTCGGGCTCTGTCGGGCTCTCCTGGGCCCTGTCGGGCCCTGTCGGGCCCTGTCGGGCTCTGTCGGGCTCTACTGGGCCCTGTCGGGCCCTGTCGGGCTCTACTGGCCCCTGTCGGGCTCTGTCGGGCCCTGTCGGTCTCTGTCGGGCTCTGTCGGGCTCTACTGGGCTCTGTCGGGTTCTGTCGGGCCCTATCGGGCTCTGTCGGGATCTGTCGGGCTCTGTCGGGCCCTGTCGGGCCCTGTCGGGCTCTGTCGGGCCCTGTCGGGCTCTGTCGGGCTCTGTCGGGCCCTGTCGGGCTCTGTCGGGCCCTGTCGGGCTCTGTCGGGCTCTGTCAAGCTCTGTCGGGCTCTGTCGGGCTCTGTCGGGCTCTACTGGGCTCTGTCGGGCACTGTTGGGCCCTGTCGGGCTCTGTCGGGCTCTGTCGGGCACTTTCGGGCCCTGTCGGGCTCTGTCGGGCTCTGTCGGGCTCTACTGGGCTCTACTGGGCTCTGTCGGGCTCTGTCGGGCCCTGTCGGGCCCTGTCGGGCCCTGTCGGGCTCTGTCGGGCTCTGTCGGGCCCTATCGGGCTCTGTCGGGCTCTGTCGGGCTGTGGCGGGTTCTGTCGGGCTCTGTCGGGCTCTGTCGGGCTCTGTCGGGCTCTACTGGGCTCTACTGGGCTCTGTCGGGCTCTGTCGGGCTCTACTGGGCCCTGTCGGGCCCTGTCGGGCTCTGTCGGGCTCTGTCGGGCTCTGTCGGGCTCTACTGGGCCCTGTCGGGCTCTGTCGGGCTCTGTCGGGCCCTGTTGGGCTCTGTCGGGCTCTGTCGGGCTCTGTCGGGCCCTGTCGGGCTCTGTCGGGCTCTGTCGGGCCCTGTCGGGCCCTGTCGGGCTCTGTCGGGCTCTGTCGGGCTCTGTCGGGCTCTACTGCGGTCTGTCGGGCTCTGCCGGGCTCTGTCGGGCCCTGTCGGGCTCTGTCGGGCTCTGTCGGGCTCTACTGGGCTCTGTCGGACTCTACTGGGCTCTACTGGGCCCTGTCGGGCTCTGTCGGGCTCTGTCGGGCTCTGTCGGGCTCTACTGTTCTCTGTCGGGCTCTGTCGGGCCCTGTCGGGCTCTGTCGGGCTCTGTCGGGCTCTGTCGGGCTCTACTGGGCTCTGTCGGGCACTGTTGGGCCCTGTCGGGCTCTGTCGGGCTCTGTCGGGCACTTTCGGGCCCTGTCGGGCTCTGTCGGGCTCTGTCGGGCTCTACTGGGCTCTACTGGGCTCTGTCGGGCTCTGTCGGGCCCTGTCGGGCCCTGTCGGGCCCTGTCGGGCTCTGTCGGGCCCTGTCGGGCTCTGTCGGGCTCTGTCGGGCTCTGTCGGGCCCTGTCGGGCTCTGTCGGGCTTTGTCGGGCTCTGTCGGGCTCTGTCGGGCTCTACTGGGCTCTACTGGGCTCTGTCGGGCCCTGTCGGGCCCTGTCGGGCCCTGTCGGACCCTGTCGGGCTCTGTCGGGGTCTGTCGGGCCCTGTCGGGCTCTGTCGGGTTCTGTCGGGCTCTGTCGGGCTCTGTCGGGCTCTACTGGGCTCTACTGGGCTCTGTCGGGCTCTGTCGGCCTCTACTGGGCCCTGTCGGGCCCTGTCGGGCCCTGTCGGGCTCTACTGGGCTCTGTCGGGCTCTGTCGGGCTCTGTCGGACTCTGTCGGGCTCTGTCGGGCTCTACTGGGCTCTGTCGGGCTCTGTCGGGCTCTGTCGGGCTCTATTGGGCTCTACTGGGCTCTGTCGGGCTCAGTCGGGTTCTGTCGGGCTCTGTCGGGCCCTGTCGGGCTCTGTCGGGCGCTGTCGGGCTCTGTCGGGCTCTACTGGGCTCTGTCGGGCTCTGTCTGGTTCTGTTGGGCTCTGTCGGGCTCTGTTGGGCTCTGTCGGGCTCTACTGGGCTCTGTCGGGCCCTGTCGGGCTCTGTCGGGCCCTGTCGGGCTCTGTCGGGCTCTGTCGGGCCCTGTCGGGCCCTGTCGGGCTCTGTCGGGCTCTGTCGGGCTCTACTGGGCCCTGTCGGGTTCTGTCGGGCCCTGTCGGGCTCTGTCGGGCTCTGTCGGGCCCTGTCGGGCTCTGTCGGGCTCTGTCGGGCTCTGTCGGGCTCTACTGGGCCCTGTCGGGCTCTGTCGGGCTCTGTCGGGCTCTGTCAGGCTCTGTCGGGCTCTACTGGGCCCTGTCGGGCTCTGTTGGGCCCTGTCGGGCCCTGTCGGGCCCTGTTGGGCTCTGTCGGGCTCTGTCGGGCTCTGTCGGGCTCTCCTGGGCCCTGTCGGGCCCTGTCGGGCCCTGTCGGGCTCTGTCGGGCTCTACTGGGCCCTGTCGGGCCCTGTCGGGCTCTACTGGCCCCTGTCGGGCTCTGTCGGGCCCTGTCGGTCTCTGTCGGGCTCTGTCGGGCTCTACTGGGCCCTGTCGGGCTCTGTCGGGCCCTGTCGGGCCCTGTTGGGCCCTGTCGGGCTCTGTCGGGTTCTGTCGGGCTCTGTCGGGCTCTACTGGGCTCTGTCGGGCTCTGTCGGGCTCTGTCGGGCTCTGTCGGGCTCTACTGGGCTCTGTCGGGTTCTGTCGGGCCCTATCGGGCTCTGTCGGGATCTGTCGGGCTCTGTCGGGCCCTGTCGGGCCCTGTCGGGCTCTGTCGGGCCCTGTCGGGCTCTGTCGGGCTCTGTCGGGCCCTGTCGGGCTCTGTCGGGCCCTGTCGGGCTCTGTCGGGCTCTGTCAAGCTCTGTCGGGCTCTACTGGGCCCTGTCGGGCCCTGTCGGGCTCTGTCGGGCTCTACTGGGCCCTGTCGGGCTCTGTCGGGCCCTGTCGGGCCCTGTCGGGCTCTGTCGGGCTCTGTCGGGCTCTGTCGGGCTCTCCTGGGCCCTGTCGGGCTCTGTCGGGCTCTGTCGGGCTCTGTCGGGCTCTGTCGGGCTCTACTGGGCCCTGTCGGGCCCTGTCGGGCCCTGTCGGGCTCTGTCGGGCTCTGTCGGGCTCTATTGGGCCCTGTCGGGCCCTGTCGGGCTCTGTCGGGCTCTGTCGGGCCCTGTCGGGCTCTGTCGGGCTCTGTCGGGCCCTGTCGGGCCCTGTCGGGCTCTGTCGGGCTCTGTCGGGCTCTACTGGGCCCTGTCTGGCCCTGTCGGGCTCTGTCGGGCTCTGTCGGGCTCTGTCGGGCCCTGTCGGGCTCTGTCGGGCCCTGTCGGGCCCTGTCGGGCTCTGTCGGGCTCTGTCGGGCTCTGTCGGGCTATACTGGGCGCTGTCGGGCTCTGTTGGGCTCTGTCGGGCTCTGTCGGGCTCTACTGGGCCCTGTCGGGCTCTGTCGGGCCCTGTCGGGCCCTGTCGGGCTCTGTCGGGCTCTGTCGGGCTCTGTCGGGCTCTACTGGGCCCTGTCGGGCCCTGTCGGGCTCTGTCGGGCTCTGTCGGGCTCTGTCGGGCTCTACTGGGCCCTGTCGGGCTCTGTCGGGCCCTGTCGGGCCCTGTCGGGCTCTGTCGGGCTCAACTGGGCTCTACTGGGCTCTGTCGGGCCCTGTCGGGCTCTGTCGGGCTCTGTCGGGCCCTGTCGGGCTCTGTCGGGCTCTGTCGGGCTCTGTCGGGCCCTGTCGGGCCCTGTCGGGCTCTGTCGGGCTCTACTGGGCCCTGTCGGGCCCTGTCGGGCTCTGTCGGGCTCTGTCGGGCTCTGTCGGGCTCTACTGGGCCCTGTCGGACCCTGTCGGGCTCTGTCGGGCCCTGTCGGGCCCTGTCGGGCTCTGTCGGGCTCTGTCGGGCTCTGGGGGGTTCTGTCGGGCTCTGTTGGGCTCTGTCGGGCTCTGTCGGGCTCTACTGGGCCCTGTCGGGCCCTGTCGGGCTCTGTCGGGCTCTGTCGGGCTCTGTCGGGCTCTACTGGGCCCTGTCGGGCCCTGTCGGGACCTGTCGGGCTCTGTTGGGCTCTGTCAGGCTCTGTCGGACTCTACTGGGCTCTGTCGGGCTCTGTCGGGTTCTGTCGGGCTCTGTCGGGCTCTGTCGGGCTCTACTGGGCTCTGTCGGGCTCTGTCGGGCCCTGTCGGGCTCTGTCGGGCTCTGTCAGGCCCTGTCGGGCCCTGTCGGGCTCTGTCGGGCTCTGTCGGGCTCTACTGGGCCCTGTCGGGCCCTGTCGGGCTCTGTCGGGCTCTGTCGGGCCCTGTCGGGCTCTGTCGGGCCCTGTCGGGCCCTGTCGGGCTCTGTCGGGCTCTGTTGGGCTCTACTGGGCGCTGTCGGGCTCTGTCGGACTCTGTCGGGCTCTGTCGGGCTCTACTGGGCCCTGTCGGGTTCTGTCGGGCTCTGTCGGGCCCTGTCGGGCCCTGACGGGCTCTGTCGGGCTCTGTCGGGCTCTGTCGGGATCTACTGGGCCCTGTCGGGCCCTGTCGGGCTCTGTCGGGCTCTGTCGGGCTCTGTCGGGCTCTACTGGGCCCTGTCGGGCCCTGTCGGGCCCTGTCGGGCTCTGTCGGGCTCTGTCGGGCTCAACTGGGCTCTACTGGGCTCTGTCGGGCTCTGTCGGGCTCTGTCGGGCCCTGTCGGGCTATGTCGGGCTCTGTCGGGCTCTGTTGGGCTCTGTCGGGCTCTACTGGGCTCTGTCGGGCTCTGTCGGGCCCTGTCAGGCTCTACTGGGCTCTGTCGGGCTCTGTCGGGCTCTGTCGGGCCCTGTCGGGCTCTGTCGGGCTCTGTCGGCCTCTACTGGGCTCTGTCGGGCCCTGTCAGGCCCTGTCGGGCTCTGTCGGGCCCTGTCGGGCTCTGTCCGGTTCTATCGGGCTCTGTCGGGCTCTGTCGGGTTCTACTGGGCTCTACTGGGCTCTGTCGGGCTCTGTCGGGCTCTACTGGGCCCTGTCGGGCTCTGTCGGGCTCTGTCGGGCTCTGTCGGGCTCTACTGGGCCCTGTCGGGCCCTGTCGGGCCCTGTCGGGCTCTGTCGGGCTCTACTGGGTCCTGTCGGGCCCTGTCGGGCTCTGTCGGGCTCTGTCGGGCTCTACTGGGCTCTACTGGGCTCTGTCGGGCTCTGTCGGGCTCTACTGGGCCCTGTCGGGCCCTGTCGGGCTCTGTCAGGCTCTGTCGGGCTCTGTTGGGCTCTACTGGGCCCTGTCGGGCTCTGTCGGGCTCTGTCGGGCCCTGTCGGGCCCTGTCGGGCTCTGTCGGGCCCTGTCGGGCCCTGTCGGGCTCTGTCGCGCCCTGTCGGACTCTGTCGGGCTCTGTCGGGCCCTGTCGGGCCCTGTCGGGCTCTGTCGGGCTCTGTTGGGCTCTGTCAGGCTCTACTGCGGTCTGTCGGGCTCTGTCGGTCTCTGTCGGGCCCTGTCGGGCTCTGTCGGGCTCTGTCGGGCTCTGTCGGGCTCTGTCGGGCCCTGTCGGACCCTGTTGGGCTCTGTCGGGCTCTGTCGGGCTCTGTCGGGCTCTACTGGGCGCTTTCGGGCTCTGTCGGGCTCTGTCGGGCTCTGTCAGGCTCTGTCGGGCTCTACTGGGCCCTGTCGGGCTCTGTCGGGCTCTGTCGGGCCCTGTCGGGCTCTGTCGGGCTCTGTCGGGCTCTGTCGGGCTCTACTGGGCCCTGTCGGGCTCTGTCGGGCTCTGTCGGGCTCTGTCGGGCTCTACTGGGCCCTGTCGGGCCCTGTCGGGCCCTGTCGGGCTCTGTCGGGCTCTGTCGGGCTCAACTGGGCTCTACTTGGCTCTGTCGGGCTCTGTCGGGCCCTGTCGGGCCCTGTCGGGCTATGTCGGGCTCTGTCGGGCTCTGTTGGGCTCTGTCGGGCTCTACTGGGCTCTGTCGGGCTCTGTCGGGCCCTGTCAGGCTCTGTCGGGCTCTGTCGGGCTCTGTCGGGCTCTACTGGGCTCTGTCGGGCTCTGTCGGGCTCTGTCGGGCCCTGTCGGGCCCTGTCGGGCTCTGTTGGGCTCTGTCGGGCTCTACTGGGCTCTGTCGGGCCCTGTCGGGCCCTGTCGGGCTCTGTCGGGCCCTGTCGGGCTCTGTCCGGTTCTATCGGGCTCTGTCGGGCTCTGTCGGGTTCTACTGGGCTCTACTGGGCTCTGTCGGGCTCTGTCGGGCTCTACTGGGCCCTGTCGGGCCCTGTCGGGCTCTGTCAGGCTCTGTCGGGCTCTGTTGGGCTCTACTGGGCCCTGTCGGGCTCTGTCGGGCTCTGTCGGGCCCTGTCGGGCCCTGTCGGGCTCTGTCGGGCCCTGTCGGGCCCTGTCGGGCTCTGTCGCGCCCTGTCGGACTCTGTCGGGCTCTGTCGGGCCCTGTCGGGCCCTGTCGGGCTCTGTCGGGCTCTGTTGGGCTCTGTCAGGCTCTACTGCGGTCTGTCGGGCTCTGTCGGTCTCTGTCGGGCCCTGTCGGGCTCTGTCGGGCTCTGTCGGGCTCTGTCGGGCCCTGTCGGACCCTGTTGGGCTCTGTCGGGCTCTGTCGGGCTCTGTCGGGCTCTACTGGGCCCTGTCGGGCTCTGTCGGGCTCTGTCGGGCTCTGTCAGGCTCTGTCGGGCTCTACTGGGCCCTGTCGGGCTCTGTCGGGCCCTGTCGGGCCCTGTCGGGCTCTGTCGGGCTCTGTCGGGCTCTGTCGGGCTCTGTCGGGCTCTACTGGGCCCTGTCGGGCCCTGTCGGGCACTGTCGGGCTCTGTCGGGCTCTACTGGGCCCTGTCGGGCCCTGTCGGGCTCTGTCGGGCTCTGTCGGGCTCTGTCGGGCTCTACTGGGCTCTACTGGGCTCTGTCGGGCTCTGTCGGGCTCTACTGGGCCCTGTCGGGCCCTGTCGGGCTCTGTCAGGCTCTGTCGGGCTCTGTCGGGCTCTACTGGGCCCTGTCGGGCTCTGTCGGGCTCTGTCGGGCCCTGTCGGGCCCTGTCGGGCTCTGTCGGGCCCTGTCGGGCCCTGTCGGGCTCTGTCGGGCCCTGTCGGACTCTGTCGGGCTCTGTCGGGCCCTGTCGGGCCCTGTCGGGCTCTGTCGGGCTCTGTCGGGCTCTGTCAGGCTCTACTGCGGTCTGTCGGGCTCTGTCGGGCTCTGTCGGGCCCTGTCGGGCTCTGTCGGGCTCTGTCGGGCTCTGTCGGGCCCTGTCGGACCCTGTCGGGCTCTGTCGGGCTCTGTCAGGCTCTGTCGGGCTCTACTGGGCCCTGTCGGGCTCTGTCGGGCCCTGTCGGGCCCTGTCGGGCCCTGTCGGGCTCTGTCGGGCTCTGTCGGGCTCTGTCGGGCTCTACTGGCCCCTGTCGGGCCCTGTCGGGCCCTGTCGGGCTCTGTCGGGCTCTGTCGGGCTCTACTGGGCTCTGTCGGGCTCTGTCGGGCTCTGTCGGGCCCTGTCGGGCCCTGTCGGGCTCTGTTGGGCTCTGTCGGGCTCTACTGGGCTCTGTCGGGCCCTGTCGGGCCCTGTCGGGCTCTGTCGGGCCCTGTCGGGCTCTGTCCGGTTCTATCGGGCTCTGTCGGGCTCTGTCGGGTTCTACTGGGCTCTACTGGGCTCTGTCGGGCTCTGTCGGGCTCTACTGGGCCCTGTCGGGCCCTGTCGGGCTCTGTCAGGCTCTGTCGGGCTCTGTTGGGCTCTACTGGGCCCTGTCGGGCTCTGTCGGGCTCTGTCGGGCCCTGTCGGGCACTGTCGGGCTCTGTCGCGCCCTGTCGGACTCTGTCGGGCTCTGTCGGGCTCTGTCGGGCTCTACTGGGCCCTGTCGGGCCCTGTCGGGCTCTGTCGGGCTCTGTCGGGCTCTGTCGGGCTCCACTGGGCCCTGTCGGGCTCTGTCGGGCTCTGTCGGGCCCTGTCGGGCCCTGTCGGGCCCTGTCGGGCTATGTCGGGCTCTGTCGGGCTCTGTTGGGCTCTGTCGGGCTCTACTGGGCTCTGTCGGCTCTGTCGGGCCCTGTCAGGCTCTGTCAGGCTCTGTCGGGCTCTGTCGGGCTCTACTGGGCTCTGTCGGGCTCTGTCGGGCTCTGTCGGGCCCTGTCGGGCCCTGTCGGGCTCTGTCGGGCTCTGTCGGGCCCTGTCGGGCTCTGTCGGGCTCTGTCGGGCTCTGTCGGGCTCTACTGGGCCCTCTCGGGCCCTGTCGGGCTCTGTCGGGCTCTGTCGGCTCTGTCGGGCTCTACTGGGCCCTGTCGGGCTCTGTCGGGCTCTGTCGGGCCCTGTCGGGCCCTGTCGGGCTCTGTCGGGCTCTGTCGGGCTCTGTCGGGCTCTCCTGGGCCCTGTCGGGCCCTGTCGGGCTCTGTCGGGCTCTGTCGGGCTCTGTCGGGCTCTACTGGGCCCTGTCGGGCCCTGTCGGGCCCTGTCTGGGCTCTGTCGGGCTCTGTCGGGCTCTGTCGGGCTCTACTGGGCCCTGTCGGGCCCTGTCGGGCTCTGTCGGGCTCTGTCGGGCCCTGTCGGGCTCTACTGGGCCCTGTCGGGCTCTGTCGGGCTCTGTCGGGCCCTGTCGGGCCCTGTCGGGCTCTGTCGGGCTCTGTCGGGCTGTGGCGGGTCTGTCGGGCTCTGTCGGGCTCTGTCGGGCTCTGTCGGGCTCTACTGGGCTCTAATGGGCTCTGTCGGGCCCTGTCGGGCTATGTCGGGCTATGTCGGGCTCTGTCGGGCTCTGTTGGGCTCTGTCGGGCTCTACTGGGCTCTGTCGGGCTCTGTCGGGCTCTGTCGGGCTCTGTCGGGCCCTGTCGGACCCTGTTGGGCTCTGTCGGGCTCTGTCGGGCTCTGTCGGGCTCTACTGGGCCCTGTCGGGCTCTGTCGGGCTCTCTCGGGCTCTGTCAGGCTCTGTCGGCTCTACTGGGCCCTGTCGGGCTCTGTCGGGCCCTGTCGGGCCCTGTCGGGCTCTGTCGGGCTCTGTCGGGCTCTGTCGGGCTCTACTGGGCCCTGTCGGGCTCTGTCGGGCTCTGTCGGGCTCTACTGGGCCCTGTCGGGCCCTGTCGGGCCCTGTCGGGCTCTGTCGGGCTCTGTCGGGCTCAACTGGGCTCTACTGGGCTCTGTCGGGCTCTGTCGGGCTCTGTCGGGCCCTGTCGGGCTATGTCGGGCTCTGTCGGGCTCTGTTGGGCTCTGTCGGGCTCTACTGGGCTCTGTCGGCTCTGTCGGGCCCTGTCAGGCTCTGTCGGGCTCTGTCGGGCTCTGTCGGGCTCTGTCGGGCTCTACTGGGCTCTGTCGGGCTCTGTCGGGCTCTGTCGGGCCCTGTCGGGCCCTGTCGGGCTCTGTTGGGCTCTGTCGGGCTCTACTGGGCTCTGTCGGGCCCTGTCGGGCCCTGTCGGGCTCTGTCGGGCCCTGTCGGGCTCTGTCCGGTTCTATGGGGCTCTGTCGGGCTCTGTCGGGTTCTACTGGGCTCTACTGGGCTCTGTCGGGCTCTGTCGGGCTCTACTGGGCCCTGTCGGGCTCTGTCGGGCTCTGTCGGGCTCTGTCGGGCTCTACTGGGCCCTGTCGGGCCCGGTCGGGCCCTGTCGGGCTCTGTCGGGCTCTACTGGGCCCTGTCGGGCCCTGTCGGGCTCTGTCGGGCTCTGTCGGGCTCTACTGGGCTCTACTGGGCTCTGTCGGGCTCTGTCAGGCTCTGTCGGGCTCTGTCGGGCTCTACTGGGCCCTGTCGGGCTCTGTCGGGCTCTGTCGGGCCCTGTCGGGCCCTGTCGGGCCCTGTCGGGCTCTGTCGGGCCCTGTCGGACTCTGTCGGGCTCTGTCGGGCCCTGTCGGGCCCTGTCGGGCTCTGTCGGGCTCTGTCGGGCTCTGTCAGGCTCTACTGCGGTCTGTCGGGCTCTGTCGGGCCCTGTCGGGCTCTGTCGGGCTCTGTCGGGCTCTGTCGGGCTCTGTCGGCCCTGTCGGACCCTGTCGGGCTCTGTCGGGCTCTGTCAGGCTCTGTCGGGCTCTACTGGGCCCTGTCGGGCTCTGTCGGGCCCTGTCGGGCCCTGTCGGGCCCTGTCGGGCTCTGTCGGGCTCTGTCGGGCTCTGTCGGGCTCTACTGGCCCCTGTCGGGCCCTGTCGGGCCCTGTCGGTCTCTGTCGGGCTCTACTGGGCCCTGTCGGGCCCTGTCGGGCTCTACTGGGCTCTGTCGGACTCTGTCGGGCTCTGTCGGGCTCTGTCGGGCTCTACTGGGCTCTGTCGGGCTCTGTCGGGCTCTGTCGGGCTCTACTGGGCCCTGTCGGGCTCTGTCGGGCCCTGTCGGGCCCTGTCGGGCCCTGTCGGGCTCTGTCGGGTTCTGTCGGGCTCTGTCGGGCCTCTACTGGGCTCTGTCGGGCTCTGTCGGGCTCTGTCGGGCTCTGTCGGGCTCTACTGGGCTCTGTCGGGTTCTATCGGGCCCTGTCGGGCTCTGTCGGGATCTGTCGGGATCTGTCGGGCTCTGTCGGGCCCTGTCGGGCCCTGTCGGGCTCTGTCAGGCTCTGTCAGGCTCTGTCGGGCCCTGTCGGGCTCTGTCGGGCCCTGTCGGGCTCTGTCGGGCTCTGTCGGGCTCTACTGGGCCCTGTCGGGCCCTGTCGGGCTCTGTCGGGCTCTGTCGGGCTCTGTCGGGATCTACTGGGCCCTGTCGGGCTCTGTCGGGCTCTGTCGGGCCTTGTCGGGCCCTGTCGGGCCCTGTCGGGCTCTGTCGGGCTCTGTTGGGCTCTGTCGGGTTCTACTGGGCTCTGTCGGGCTCTGTCGGGCCCTGTCAGGCTCTGTCGGGCTCTGTCGGGCTCTGTCGGGCTCTACTGGGCTCTGTCGGGCTCTGTCGGGCTCTGTCGGGCCCTGTCGGGCCCTGTCGGGCTCTGTCGGGCTCTGTCAGGCTCTGTCGGGCCCCTGTCGGGCCTGTCGGGCTCTGTCGGGCTCTGTCGGGCTCTGTCGGGCTCTACTGGGCCCTGTCGGGCCCTGTCGGGCTCTGTCGGGCTCTGTCGGGCTCTGTCGGGCTCTACTGGGCCCTGTCGGGCTCTGTCGGGCTCTGTCGGGCCCTGTCGGGCCCTGTCGGGCTCTGTCGGGCTCTGTCGGGCTCTGTCGGGCTCTCCTGGACCCTGTCGGGCCCTGTCGGGCTCTGTCGGGCTCTGTCGGGCTCTGTCGGGCTCTACTGGGCCCTGTCGGGCCCTGTCGGGCCCTGTCGGGCTCTGTCGGGCTCTGTCGGGCTCTGTCGGGCTCTACTGGGCCCTGTCGGACCCTGTCGGGCTCTGTCGGGCTCTGTCGGGCCCTGTCGGGCTCTGTCGGGCCCTGTCGGGCTCTGTCGGGCTCTGTCGGGCCCTGTCGGGCCCTGTCGGGCTCTGTCGGGCTCTGTCGGGCTGTGGCGGGTTCTGTCGGGCTCTGTCGGGCTCTGTCGGGCTCTGTCGGGCTCTACTGGGCTCTACTGGGCTCTGTCGGGCTCTGTCGGGCTCTGTCGGGCTCTACTGGGCCCTGTCGGGCTCTGTCGGGCTCTGTCGGGCCCTGTCGGGCTCTGTCGGGCTCTGTCGGGCTCTGTCGGGCCCTGTCGGGCTCTGTCGGGCTCTACTGGGCCCTGTCGGGCCCTGTCGAGCCCTGTCGGGCTCGTCGGTCTCTGTCGGGCTCAACTGGGCTCTACTGGGCTCTGTCGGGCTCTGTCGGGCTCTGTCGGGCCCTGTCGGGCTATGTCGGGCTCTCTCGGTCTCTGTTGGGCTCTGTCGGGCTCTACTGGGCTCTGTCGGGCTCTGTCGGGCCCTGTCGGCCTCTGTCGGGCTCTGTCGGGCTCTGTCGGTCTCTACTGGGCTCTGTCGGGCTCTGTCGGGCCCTGTCGGGCCCTGTCGGGCTCTGTCGGGCTCTACTGGGCCCTGTCGGGCCCTGTCGGGCTCTGTCGGGCTCTGTCGGGCTCTGTCGGGCTCTACTGGGCCCTGTCGGGCTCTGTCGGGCCCTGTCGGGCCCTGTCGGGCTCTGTCGGGCTCTGTCGGGCTCTGGGGGGTTCTGTCGGGCTCTGTTGGGCTCTGTCGGGCTCTGTCGGGCTCTACTGTGCCCTGTCGGGCCCTGTCGGGCTCTGTCGGGCTCTGTCGGGCTCTACTGGGCCCTGTCGGGCCCTGTCGGGACCTGTCGGGCTCTGTCGGGCTCTGTCGGGCTCTGTCGGGCTCTACTGGGCTCTGTCGGGCTCTGTCGGGTTCTGTCGGGCTCTGTCGGGCTCTGTCGGGCTCTACTGGGCTCTGTCGGGCTCTGTCGGGCCCTGTCGGGCTCTGTCGGGCTCTGTCGGGCCCTGTCGGGCCCTGTCGGGCTCTGTCGGGCTCTGTCGGGCTCTACTGGGCCCTGTCGGGCCCTGTCGGGCTCTGTCGGGCTCTGTCGGGCCCTGTCGGGCTCTGTCGGGCCCTGTCGGGCCCTGTCGGGCT
>NW_027017658.1:0-40956 GCF_036013445.1 Caloenas nicobarica
GACAGAGCCCGACAGAGCCCGACAGGGCCCGACAGAGCCCGACAGGGCCCAGTAGAGCCCGACAGAGCCCGCCAGAGCCCGACAGAGCCCAGTAGAGCCCGACAGAGCCCGACAGAGCCCGACAGAGCCCGACAGGGCCCGACAGAGCCCGACAGAGCCCGACAGGGCCCGACAGGGCCCGACAGAGCCCGACAGGGCCCGACAGGGCCCGACAGGGCCCAGAAGAGCCCGAAAGAGCCCGATAGAGCCCAGTAGAGCCCAGTAGAGCCCGACAGGGCCCGACAGGGCCCGACAGGGCCCAGTAGAGCCCGACAGAGCCCGACAGAGCCTGACAGAGCCCGACAGGGCCCGACAGGGCCCGACAGAGGCCGACAGAGCCCGACAGGGCCCGACAGAGCCCGACAGAGCCCGACAGAGCCCGACAGGGCCCAGTAGAGCCCGACAGGGCCCGACAGAGCCCGACAGAGCCCGACAGGGCCCGACAGGGCCCGACAGAGCCCGACAGAGCCCGACAGGGCCCGACAGAGCCCGACAGGGCCCAGTAGAGCCCGATAGAGCCCGACAGAGCCCGACAGAGCCCGACAGGGTCCGACAGAGCCCGACAGAGCCCGACAGGGCCCGACAGGGCCCGAGAGGGCCCGACAGAGCCCGACAGGGCCCGACAGAGCCCGACAGGGCCCGAAAGGGCCCGACAGAGCCCGACAGGGCCCGACAGAGCCCGACAGAGCCCGACAGGGCCCGACAGGGCCCAGTAGAGCCCGACAGAGCCCAGTAGAGCCCAGTAGAGCCCGACAGAGCCCGACAGAGCCCGACAGGGCCCGACAGGGCCCGACAGGGCCCAGTAGAGCCCGACAGAGCCCGACAGGGCCCGACAGAGCCCGACAGAGCCCGACAGGGCCCAGTAGAGCCCGACAGAGCCCGACAGAGCCCGACAGAGCCCTACAGGGCCCGACAGAGCCCGACAGGGCCCGACAGGGCCCGACAGGGCCCGACAGAGCCCGACAGGGCCCGACAGAGCCCGACAGAGACCGACAGAGCCCGACAGGGCCCCACAGAGCCCGACAGAGCCCGACAGGGCCCAGTAGAGCCCGACAGAGCCCGACAGAGCCCGACAGAGCCCGACAGGGCCCGACAGGGCCCGACAGGGCCCAGTAGATCCCGACAGAGCCCGACAGAGCCCGACAGGGCCCAGTAGAGCCCGACAGAGCCCGACAGAGCCCGACAGAGCCCGACAGAGCCCAGTAGAGCCCGACAGAGCCCGACAGAGCCCGACAGGGCCCGACAGGGCCCGACAGAGCCCGACAGAGCCCGACAGAGCCCGACAGGGCCCAGTAGAGCCCGACAGAGCCCGACAGGGCCCGACAGAGCCCGACAGAGCCCGACAGGGCCCGACAGGGCCCGACAGAGCCCGACAGAGCCCGACAGGCCCGACAGGGCCCGACAGAGCCCAGTAGAGCCCGACAGAGCCCGACAGAGCCCGACAGAGCCCGACAGGGCCCGACAGGGCCCAGTAGAGTCCGACAGAGCCCGACAGAGCCCGACAGAGCCCGACAGGGCACGACAGAGCCCGACAGAGCCCGACAGGGCCCGACAGAGCCCGACAGGGCCCGACAGGGCACGACAGAGCCCGACAGAGCCCGACAGGGCCCGACAGAGCCCGACAGAGCCCAGTAGAGCCCGACAGAACCCGACAGAGCCCGACAGAGCCCAGTAGAGCCCAGTAGAGCCCGACAGAGCCCGACAGAGCCCGACAGAGCCCGACAGGGCCCGACAGGGCCCAGTAGAGCCCGACAGAGCCCGACAGAGCCCGACAGGGCCCAGTAGAGCCCGAGAGATCCCGACAGAGCCCGACAGAGCCCGACAGGGCCCGACAGAGCCCGACAGAGCCCGACAGAGCCTGACAGCGCCCGACAGGGCCCAGTAGAGCCCGACAGAGCCCGACAGAGCCCGACAGAGCCCGACAGGGCCCGACAGAGCCCGACAGAGCCCGACAGGGCCCAGTAGAGCCCGACAGAGCCCGATAGGGCCCGACAGAGCCCGACAGAGCCCGACAGAGCCCGACAGGGCCCAGTAGAGCCCGACAGAGCCCAACAGAGCCCGACAGGGCCCGACAGGGCCCGACAGAGCCCGACAGAGCCCGACAGGGCCCGACAGGGCCCGACAGAGCCCGACAGGGCCCGACAGAGCCCGACAGAGCCCGACAGAGCCCAGTAGAGCCCGACAGAGCCCGACAGAGCCCGACAGAGCCCAGTAGAGCCCGACAGAGCCCGACAGGGCCCGACAGGGCCCGACAGGGCCCAGTAGACCCGACAGAGCCCGACAGAGTCCAGTAGAGCCCAGTAGAGCCCGACAGAGCCCGACAGAGCCCGACAGGGCCCGAGAGAGCCCGACAGAGCCCGACAGGGCCCGACAGAGCCCGACAGGGCCCAGTAGAACCCGACAGAGCCCGACAGAGCCCGACAGAGCCCGACAGAGCCCAGTAGAGCCCGACAGAGCCCGACAGAGCCCGACAGAGCCCAGTAGAGCCCGACAGAGCCCGACAGGGCCCAACAGGGCCCGACAGGGCCCAGTAGAGCCCGACAGAGCCCGACAGAGCCCAGTAGAGCCCAGTAGAGCCCGACAGGGCCCGACAGAGCCCGACAGAGCCCAGTAGAGCCCAGTAGAGCCCGACAGAGCCCGACAGAGCCCGACAGAGCCCGACAGGGCCCGACAGGGCCCGACAGGGCCCAGTAGAGCCCGACAGAGCCCGACAGGGCCCGACAGAGCCCGACAGAGCCCGACAGGGCCCAGTAGAGCCCGACAGAGCCCGACAGAGCCCGACAGAGCCCTACAGGGCCCGACAGAGCCCGACAGGGCCCGACAGGGCCCGACAGGGCCCGACAGAGCCCGACAGGGCCCGACAGAGCCCGACAGAGACCGACAGAGCCCGACAGGGCCCCACAGAGCCCGACAGAGCCCGACAGGGCCCAGTAGAGCCCGACAGAGCCCGACAGAGCCCGACAGAGCCCGACAGGGCCCGACAGGGCCCGACAGGGCCCAGTAGATCCCGACAGAGCCCGACAGAGCCCGACAGGGCCCAGTAGAGCCCGACAGAGCCCGACAGAGCCCGACAGAGCCCGACAGAGCCCAGTAGAGCCCGACAGAGCCCGACAGAGCCCGACAGGGCCCGACAGGGCCCGACAGAGCCCGACAGAGCCCGACAGGGCCCAGTAGAGCCCGACAGAGCCTGACAGAGCCCGACAGAGCCCGACAGAGCCCAGTAGAGCCCGACAGAGCCCGACAGGGCCCGACAGGGCCCGACAGAGCCCGACAGAGCCCGACAGGGCCCGACAGGGCCCGACAGAGCCCAGTAGAGCCCGACAGAGCCCGACAGAGCCCGACAGAGCCCGACAGGGCCCGACAGGGCCCAGTAGAGTCCGACAGAGCCCGACAGAGCCCGACAGAGCCCGACAGGGCACGACAGAGCCCGACAGAGCCCGACAGGGCCCGACAGAGCCCGACAGGGCCCGACAGGGCACGACAGAGCCCGACAGAGCCCGACAGGGCCCGACAGAGCCCGACAGAGCCCAGTAGAGCCCGACAGAACCCGACAGAGCCCGACAGAGCCCAGTAGAGCCCAGTAGAGCCCGACAGAGCCCGACAGAGCCCGACAGAGCCCGACAGGGCCCGACAGGGCCCAGTAGAGCCCGACAGAGCCCGACAGAGCCCGACAGGGCCCAGTAGAGCCCGACAGAGCCCGACAGAGCCCGACAGAGCCCGACAGGGCCCGACAGAGCCCGACAGAGCCCGACAGAGCCTGACAGCGCCCGACAGGGCCCAGTAGAGCCCGACCGAGCCCGACAGAGCCCGACAGAGCCCGACAGGGCCCGACAGAGCCCGACAGAGCCCGACAGGGCCCGACAGGGCCCAGTAGAGCCCGACAGAGCCCGAAAGGGCCCGACAGAGCCCGACAGAGCCCGACAGAGCCCGACAGGGCCCAGTAGAGCCCGACAGAGCCCAACAGAGCCCGACAGGGCCCGACAGGGCCCGACAGAGCCCGACAGAGCCCGACAGGGCCCGACAGGGCCCGACAGAGCCCGACAGGGCCCGACAGAGACCGACAGAGCCCGACAGAGCCCAGTAGAGCCCGACAGAGCCCGACAGAGCCCGACAGAGCCCAGTAGAGCCCGACAGAGCCCGACAGGGCCCGACAGGGCCCGACAGGGCCCAGTAGACCCGACAGAGCCCGACAGAGTCCAGTAGAGCCCAGTAGAGCCCGACAGAGCCCGACAGAGCCCGACAGGGCCCGACAGAGCCCGACAGAGCCCGACAGGGCCCGACAGAGCCCGACAGGGCCCAGTAGAGCCCGACAGAGCCCGACAGAGCCCGACAGAGCCCGACAGAGCCCAGTAGAGCCCGACAGAGCCCGACAGAGCCCGACAGAGCCCAGTAGAGCCCGACAGAGCCCGACAGGGCCCGACAGGGCCCGACAGGGCCCAGTAGAGCCCGACAGAGCCCGACAGAGCCCAGTAGAGCCCAGTAGAGCCCGACACAGCCCGACAGAGCCCGAAAGAGCCCGACAGGGCCCGACAGAGCCCGTCAGAGCCCGACAGGGCCCGACAGGGCCCGACAGAGCCCGACAGGGCCCGACAGGGCCCAGTAGAGCCCGAAAGAGCCCGATAGAGCCCAGTAGAGCCCAGTAGAGCCCGACAGAGCCCGACAGGGCCCGACAGAGCCCGACAGAGCCGAGAGGGCCCGACAGAGCCCGACAGAGCCCGACAGAGCCCGACAGGGCCCAGTAGAGCCCGACAGAGCCCGACAGAGCCCGACAGGGCCCGACAGGGCCCAGTAGAGCCCGACAGAGCCCGACACAGCCCGACAGGGCCCGACAGAGCCCGACAGAGCCCGACAGAGCCCGACAGCGCCCGACGGGGCCCAGTAGAGCCCGACAGGGCCCGACAGAGCCCGACAGAGCCCGACAGGGCCCGACAGAGCCCGACAGAGCCCGACAGGGCCCAGTAGAGCCCGACAGAGCCCGAAAGGGCCCGCCAGAGCCCGACAGAGCCCGACAGAGCCCGACAGGGCCCAGTAGAGCCCGACAGAGCCCGACAGGGCCCGACAGAGCCCGACAGAGCCCGACAGGGCCCGACAGGGCCCGACAGAGCCCGACAGGGCCCGACAGAGCCCGACAGAACCCGACAGAACCCGACAGGGCCCGACAGAACCCGACAGAGCCCGACAGGGCCCAGTAGAGCCCGACAGAGCCCGACAGAGCCCGACAGAGCCTGACAGAGCCCAGTAGAGCCCGACAGAGCCCGACAGAGCCCGACAGAGCCCGACAGGGCCCGACAGGGCCCGACAGGGCCCGACAGAGCCCGACAGGGCCCAGTAGAGCCCGACAGAGCCCGACAGAGCCCGACAGAGCCCGACAGAGCCCAGTAGAGCCCGACAGAGCCCGACAGAGTCCGACAGAGCCCAGTAGAGACCGACAGAGCCCGACAGAGCCCGACAGGGCCCGACAGGGCCCAGTAGAGCCCGACAGAGCCCAGTAGAGCCCAGTAGAGCCCGACAGAGCCCGACAGAGCCCGACAGAGCCCGACAGGGCCCGACAGAGCCCGACAGAGCCCGACAGGGCCCAGTAGAGCCCGACAGAGCCCGATAGAGCCCAGTAGAGCCCAGTAGAGCCCGACAGGGCCCGACAGGGCCCGACAGGGCCCAGTAGAGCCCGACAGAGCCCGACAGAGCCTGACAGAGCCCGACAGGGCCCGACAGGGCCCGACAGAGCCCGACAGAGCCCGACAGAGCCCGACAGGGCCCGAAAGGGCCCAGTAGAGCCCGACAGAGCCCAGTAGAGCCCAGTAGAGCCCGACAGAGCCCGACAGAGCCCGACAGAGCCCGACAGGGCCCGACAGAGCCCGACAGAGCCCGACAGGGCCCGACAGAGCCCGACAGAGCCCGACAGGGCCCTGTAGAGCCCGACAGAGCCCGACAGAGCCCGACAGGGCCCGACAGAGCCCGACAGGGCCCGACAGGGCCCGACAGGGCCCGACAGAGCCCAACAGGGCCCGACAGAGCCCGACAGAGCCCGACAGAGCCCGACAGGGCCCCACAGAGCCCGACAGAGCCCGACAGGGCCCAGTAGAGCCCGACAGAGCCCGACAGAGCCCGACAGAGCCCAGTAGAGCCCGACAGAGCCCGACAGAGCCCGACAGGGCCCGACAGGGCCTGACAGAGCCCGACAGAGCCCGACAGAGCCCGACAGGGCCCACTAGAGCCCGACAGAGCCCGACAGAGCCCGACAGAGCCCAGTAGAGCCCGACAGAGCCCGACAGGGCCCGACAGGGCCCGACAGAGCCCGACAGAGCCCCACAGGGCCTGACAGGGCCCGACAGAGCCCAGTAGAGCCCGACAGAGCCCGACAGAGCCCGACAGAGCCCGACAGGGCCCGACAGGGCCCGACAGGGCCTAGTGGAGCCCGACAGAGCCCGACAGAGCCCGACAGAGCCCGACAGGGCCCAGTAGAGCCCGACAGAGCCCGACAGAGCCCGACAGAGCCCAGTAGATCCCGACAGAGCCCGACAGGGCCCGACAGAGCCCGACAGAGCCCGACAGGGCCCGATAGGGCCCAGTAGAGCCCGACAGGGCCCGACAGAGCCCGACAGAACCCGACAGAACCCGACAGGGCCCGACAGAACCCGACAGAGCCCGACAGGGCCCAGTAGAGCCCGACAGAGCCCGACAGAGCCCGACAGAGCCTGACAGAGCCCAGTAGAGCCCGACAGAGCCCGACAGAGCCCGACAGAGCCCGACAGGGCCCGACAGGGCCCGACAGGGCCCGACAGAGCCCGACAGGTCCCGACAGAGCCCGACAGGGCCCAGTAGAGCCCGACAGAGCCCGACAGAGCCCGACAGAGCCCGACAGAGCCCGACAGAGCCCAGTAGAGCCCGACAGAGCCCGACAGAGTCCGACAGAGCCCAGTAGAGCCCGACAGAGCCCGACAGAGCCCGACAGAGCCCGACAGGGCCTGACAGAGCCCGACAGAGCCCGACAGGGCCCAGTAGAGCCCGACAGAGCCCGATAGAGCCCAGTAGAGCCCAGTAGAGACCGACAGGGCCCGACAGGGCCCGACAGGGCCCAGTAGAGCCCGACAGAGCCCGACAGAGCCTGACAGAGCCCGACAGAGCCCGACAGAGCCCGACAGGGCCCGAAAGGGCCCAGTAGAGCCCGACAGAGCCCAGTAGAACCCAGTAGAGCCCGACAGAGCCCGACAGAGCCCGACAGAGCCCGACAGGGCCCGACAGGCCCCGACAGGGCCCAGTAGAGCCCGACAGAGCCCGACAGGGCCCGACAGAGCCCGACAGAGCCCGACAGGGCCCGACAGAGCCCGACAGAGCCCGACAGGGCCCTGTAGAGCCCGACAGAGCCCGACAGAGCCCGACAGGGCCCGACAGAGCCCGACAGGGCCCGACAGGGCCCGACAGGGCCCGACAGAGCCCAACAGGGCCCGACAGAGCCCGACAGAGCCCGACAGAGCCCGACAGGGCCCCACAGAGCCCGACAGAGCCCGACAGGGCCCAGTAGAGCCCGACAGAGCCCGACAGAGCCCGACAGTACCCAGTAGAGCCCGACAGAGCCCGACAGAGCCCGACAGGGCCCGACAGGGCCTGACAGAGCCCGACAGAGCCCGACAGAGCCCGACAGGGCCCAGTAGAGCCCGACAGAGCCCGACAGAGCCCGACAGAGCCCGACAGAGCCCGACAGGGCCCGACAGGGCCCGACAGAGCCCGACAGAGCCCCACAGGGCCTGACAGGGCCCGACAGAGCCCAGTAGAGCCCGACAGAGCCGGACAGAGCCCGACAGAGCCCGACAGGGCCCGACAGGGCCCGACAGGGCCTAGTAGAGCCCGACAGAGCCCGACAGAGCCCGACAGAGCCCGACAGGGCCCAGTAGAGCCCGACAGAGCCCGACAGAGCCCGACAGAGCCCAGTAGATCCCGACAGAGCCCGACAGGGCCCGACAGAGCCCGACAGAGCCCGACAGGGCCCGATAGGGCCCAGTAGAGCCCGACAGAGCCCGACAGGGCCCGACAGAGCCCGACAGAGCCGAGAGGGCCCGACAGAGCCCGACAGAGCCCGACAGAGCCCGACAGAGCCCGACAGAGCCCAGTAGAGCCCGACAGAGCCCGACAGAGCCCGACAGAACCCGACAGGGCCCAGTAGAGCCCGACAGAGCCCGACAGAGCCCGACAGAGCCCGACAGGGCCCGACAGAGCCCGACAGAGCCCGACAGAGCCCGACAGCGCCCGACAGGGCCCAGTAGAGCCCGACAGAGCCCGACAGAGCCCGACAGGGCCCGACAGAGCCCGACAGAGCCCGACAGGGCCCAGTAGAGCCCGACAGAGCCCGAAAGGGCCCGACAGAGCCCGACAGAGCCCGACAGAGCCCGACAGGGCCCAGTAGAGCCCGACAGAGCCCGACAGGGCCCGACAGAGCCCGACAGAGCCCGACAGGGCCCGACAGAGCCCGACAGGGCCCGACAGGGCCCAGTAGAGCCCGACAGAGCCCGACAGAGTCCGACAGAGCCTGACAGAGCCCAGTAGAGCCCGACAGAGCCCGACAGAGCCCGACAGGGCCCGACAGAGCCCGACAGAGCCCGACAGGGCCCGACAGAGCCCGACAGGGCCCAGTAGAGCCCGACAGAGCCCGACAGAGCCCGACAGAGCCCGACAGAGCCCAGTAGAGCCCGACAGAGCCCGACAGAGTCCGACAGAGCCCAGTAGAGCCCGACAGAGCCCGACAGGGCCCGACAGGGCCCGACAGGGCCCAGTAGAGCCCGACAGAGCCCAGTAGAGCCCAGTAGAGCCCGACAGAGCCCGACAGAGCCCGACAGAGCCCGACAGGGCCCGACAGAGCCCAACAGAGCCCGACAGGGCCCAGTAGAGCCCGACAGAGCCCGACAGAGCCCGACAGGGCCCGACAGGGCCCGACAGGGCCCAGTAGAGCCCGAAAGAGCCCGATAGAGCCCAGTAGAGCCCAGTAGAGCCCGACAGGGCCCGACAGGGCCCGACAGGGCCCAGTAGAGCCCGACAGAGCCCGACAGAGCCTGACAGAGCCCGACAGGGCCCGACAGGGCCCGACAGAGCCCGACAGAGCCCGACAGAGCCCGACAGGGCCCAGTAGAGCCCGAAAGGGCCCGACAGAGCCCGACAGAGGCCGACAGGGCCCGACAGGGCCCGACAGAGCCCGACAGAGACCGACAGAGCCCGACAGGGCCCGACAGAGCCCGACAGGGCCCGACAGGGCCCAGTAGAGCCCGATAGAGCCCGACAGAGCCCGACAGAGCCCGACAGAGCCCGACAGGGTCCGACAGAGACCGACAGAGCCCGACAGAGCCCGACAGGGCCCGACAGGGCCCGACAGGGCCCGACAGAGCCCGACAGGGCCCGACAGAGCCCGACAGAGCCCGACAGGGCCCGACAGAGCCCGACAGAGCCCGACAGGGCCCGACAGGGCCCAGTAGAGCCCGACAGAGCCCAGTAGAGCCCAGTAGAGCCCGACAGAGCCCGACAGAGCCCGACAGAGCCCGACAGGGCCCGACAGGGCCCGACAGGGCCCAGTAGAGCCCGACAGAGCCCGACAGGGCCCGACAGAGCCCGACAGAGCCCGACAGGGCCCAGTAGAGCCCGACAGAGCCCGACAGAGCCCGACAGAGCCCGACAGGGCCCGACAGAGCCCGACAGAGCCCGACAGGGCCCGACAGAGCCCGACAGGGCCCGACAGAGCCCGACAGAGACCGACAGAGCCCGACAGGGACCCATAGAGCCCGACAGAGCCCGACAGGGCCCAGTAGAGCCCGACAGAGCCCGACAGAGCCCGACAGAGCCCAGTAGAGCCCGACAGAGCCCGACAGAGCCCGACAGGGCCCGACAGGGCCCGACAGAGCCCGACAGAGCCCGACAGAGCCCGACAGGGCCCAGTAGAGCCCGAGAGAGCCCAACAGAGCCCGACAGAGCCCGACAGAGCCCAGTAGAGCCCGACAGAGCCCGACAGGGCCCGATAGGGCCCGACAGAGCCCGACAGAGCCCGACAGGGCCCGACAGGGCCCGACAGAGCCCAGTAGAGCCCGACAGAGCCCGACAGAGCCCGACAGAGCCCGACAGGGCCCGACAGGGCCCGACAGGGCCCAGTAGAGCCCGACAGAGCCCGACAGAGCCCGACAGAGCCCGACAGGGCCCAGTAGAGCCCGACAGAGCCCGACAGAGCCCGACAGAGCCCGACAGAGCCCAGTAGAGCCCGACAGAGCCCGACAGAGCCCTACAGGGCCCGACAGGGCCCGACAGAGCCCGACAGGGCCCGACAGGGCCCAGTAGAGCCCGACAGAGCCCGACAGAGCCCGACAGAGCCTGACAGAGCCCAGTAGAGCCCGACAGAGCCCGACAGAGCCCGACAGAGCCTGACAGAGCCCAGTAGAGCCCGACAGAGCCCGACAGATCCCGACAGAGCCCGACAGGGCCCGACAGAGCCCGACAGGGCCCGACAGGGCCCGACAGAGCCCGACAGAGCCCGACAGGGCCCGACAGAGCCCGACAGGGCCCAGTAGAGCCCGACAGAGCCCGACAGAGCGCGACAGAGCCCGACAGAGCCCGACAGAGCCCAGTAGAGCCCGACAGAGCCCGACAGAGTCCGACAGAGCCCAGTAGAGGCCGACAGAGCCCGACAGGGTCCGACAGGGCCCGACAGGGCCCAGTAGAGCCCGACAGAGCCCAGTAGAGCCCAGTAGAGCCCGACAGAGCCCGACAGAGCCCGACAGAGCCCGACAGGGCCCGACAGAGCCCAACAGAGCCCGACAGGGCCCAGTAGAGCCCGACAGAGCCCGACAGAGCCCGACAGGGCCCGACAGGGCCCGACAGGGCCCAGTAGAGCCCGAAAGAGCCCGATAGAGCCCAGTAGAGCCCAGTAGAGCCCGACAGGGCCCGACAGGGCCCGACAGGGCCCAGTAGAGCCCGACAGAGCCCGACAGAGCCTGACAGAGCCCGACAGGGCCCGACAGGGCCCGACAGAGCCCAACAGAGCCCGACAGGGCCCAGTAGAGCCCGACAGAGCCCGACAGAGCCCGACAGAGCCCGACAGGGCCCAGTAGAGCCCGAAAGGGCCCAACAGAGCCCGACAGAGCCCGACAGGGCCCGACAGGGCCCGACAGAGCCCGACAGAGACCGACAGAGCCCGACAGGGCCCGACAGAGCCCGACATGGCCCGACAGGGCCCGACAGGGCCCGACAGGGCCCAGTAGAGCCCGATAGAGCCCGACAGAGCCCGACAGAGCCCGACAGAGCCCGACAGGGTCCGACAGAGCCCGACAGAGCCCGACAGGGCCCGACAGGGCCCGACAGAGCCCGACAGAGCCCGACAGGGCCCGACAGAGCCCGACAGAGCCCGACAGGGCCCGACAGGGCCCAGTAGAGCCCGACAGAGCCCAGTAGAGCCCAGTAGAGCCCGACAGAGCCCGACAGAGCCCGACAGAGCCCGACAGGGCCCGACAGGGCCCGACAGGGCCCAGTAGAGCCCGACAGAGCCCGACAGGGCCCGACAGAGCCCGACAGAGCCCGACAGGGCCCAGTAGAGCCCGACAGAGCCCGACAGAGCCCGACAGAGCCCGACAGGGCCCGACAGGGCCCGACAGAGCCCGACAGGGCCCGACAGGGCCCGACAGAGCCCGACAGGGCCCGACAGAGCCCGACAGAGACCGACAGAGCCCGACAGGGCCTCACAGAGCCCGACAGAGCCCGACAGGGCCCAGTAGAGCCCGACAGAGCCCGACAGAGCCCGACAGAGCCCAATAGAGCCCGACAGAGCACGACAGAGCCCGAAAGGGCCCGACAGGGCCCGACAGAGCCCGACAGAGCCCGACAGGACCCAGTAGAGCCCGAGAGAGCCCAACAGAGCCCGACAGAGCCCGACAGAGCCCAGTAGAGCCCGACAGAGCCCGACAGGGCCCGACAGGGCCCGACAGAGCCCGACAGAGCCCGACAGGGCCCGACAGGGCCCGACAGAGCCCAGTAGAGCCCGACAGAGCCCGACAGAGCCCGACAGAGCCCGACAGGGCCCGACAGGGCCCGACAGGGCCCAGTAGAGCCCGACAGAGCCCGACAGAGCCCGACAGAGCCCGACAGGGCCCAGTAGAGCCCGACAGAGCCCGACAGAGCCCGACAGAGCCCGACAGAGCCCAGTAGAGCCCGACAGAGCCCGACAGAGCCCGACAGGGCCCGACAGGGCCCGACAGAGCCCGACAGAGCCCGACAGAGCCCAGTAGAGCCCGACAGAGCCTGACAGAGCCCGACAGAGCCCGACAGAGCCCAGTAGAGCCCGACAGAGACCGACAGGGCCCGACAGGGCCCGACAGAGCCCGACAGAGCCCGAAAGGGCCCGACAGGGCCCGACAGAGCCCAGTAGAGCCCGACAGAGCCCGACAGAGCCCGACAGAGCCCGACAGGGCCCGAAAGGGCCCGACAGGGCCCAGTAGAGTCCGACAGAGCCCGACAGAGCCCGACAGAGCCCGACAGGGCCCGACAGAGCCCGACAGAGCCCGACAGAGCCCGACAGGGCCCGACAGGGCACGACAGAGCCCGACAGAGCCCGACAGGGCCCGACAGGGCCCGACAGAGCCCGACAGAGCCCGACAGAGCCCGACAGAGCCCAGTAGAGCCCGACAGAGCCCAGTAGAGCCCAGTAGAGCCCGACAGAGCCCGACACAGCCCGACAGAGCCCGACAGAGCCCGACAGGGCCCGACAGAGCCCGACAGAGCCCGACAGGGCCCGATAGGGCCCAGTAGAGCCCGACAGAGCCCGACAGGGCCCGACAGAGCCCGACAGAGCCGAGAGGGCCCGACAGAGCCCGACATACCCCGACAGAGCCCGACAGAGCCCGACAGGGCCCAGTAGAGCACGACAGAGCCCGGCAGAGCCCGACAGAGCCCGACAGGGCCCGACAGAGCCCGACAGAGCCCGACAGAGCCTGACAGCGCCCGACAGGGCCCAGTAGAGCCCGACAGAGGCCGACAGAGCCCGACAGAGCCCGACAGGGCCCGACAGAGCCCGACAGAGCCCGACAGGGCCCGACAGGGCCCAGTAGAGCCCGACAGAGCCCGAGAGTGCCCGACAGAGCCCGACAGAGCCCGACAGAGCCCGACAGGGCCCAGTAGAGCCCGACAGAGCCCGACAGAGCCCGACAGAGCCCGACAGGGCCCGACAGAGCCCGACAGAACCCGACAGGGCCCGACAGGGCCCGACAGAGCCCGACAGGGCCCGACAGAGCCCGACAGAGCCCGACAGAGCCCGACAGGGCCCGACAGGGCCCAGTAGAGCCCGACAGAGCCCGACAGAGCCCGACAGAGCCTGACAGAGCCCAGTAGAGCCTGACAGAGCCCGACAGAGCCCGACAGAGCCCGACAGGGCCCGACAGAGCCCGACAGGGCCCGACAGGGCCCGACAGAGCCCGACAGAGCCCGACAGAGCCAGACAGGGCCCGACAGAGCCCGACAGGGCCCAGTAGAGCCCGACAGAGCCCGACAGAGCCCGACAGAGCCCGACAGAGCCCAGTAGAGCCCGACAGAGCCCGACAGAGTCCGACAGAGCCCAGTAGAGCCCGACAGAGCCCGACAGGGCCCGACAGGGCCCGACAGGGCCCAGTAGAGCCCGACAGAGCCCAGTAGAGCCCAGTAGAGCCCGACAGAGCCCGACAGAGCCCGACAGAGCCCAACAGGGCCCGACAGGGCCCGACAGGGCCCGACAGAGCCCGACAGGGCCCAGTAGAGCCCGAAAGGGCCCGACAGAGCCCGACAGAGCCCGACAGGGCCCGACAGGGCCCGACAGAGCCCGACAGAGACCGACAGAGCCCGACAGGGCCCGACAGAGCCCGACAGGGCCCGACAGGGCCCGACAGGGCCCGACAGGGCCCAGTAGAGCCCGATAGAGCCCGACAGAGCCCGACAGAGCCCGACAGAGCCCGACAGGGTCCGACAGAGCCCGACAGAGCCCGACAGGGCCCGACAGGGCCCGACAGGGCCCGACAGAGCCCGACAGGGCCCGACAGAGCCCGACAGAGCCCGACAGGGCCCGACAGGGCCCAGTAGAGCCCGACAGAGCCCAGTAGAGCCCAGTAGAGCCCGACAGAGCCCGACAGAGCCCGACAGAGCCCGACAGGGCCCGACAGGGCCCGACAGGGCCCAGTAGAGCCCGACAGAGCCCGACAGGGCCCGACAGAGCCCGACAGAGCCCGACAGGGCCCAGTAGAGCCCGACAGAGCCCGACAGAGCCCGACAGAGCCCGACAGGGCCCGACAGAGCCCGACAGAGCCCGACAGAGGCCGACAGGGCCCGACAGGGCCCGACAGAGCCCGACAGGGCCCGACAGAGCCCGACAGAGACCGACAGAGCCCGACAGGGCCCCACAGAGCCCGACAGAGCCCGACAGGGCCCAGTAGAGCCCGACAGAGCCCGACAGAGCCCGACAGAGACCAGTAGAGCCCGACAGAGCCCGACAGAGCCCGACAGGGCCCGACAGAGCCCGACAGAGCCCGACAGAGCCCGACAGGGCCCAGTAGAGCCCGAGAGAGCCCGACAGAGCCCGACAGAGCCCGACAGAGCCCAGTAGAGCCCGACAGAGCCCGACAGGGCCCGACAGGGCCCGACAGAGCCCGACAGAGCCCGACAGGGCCCGACAGGGCCCGACAGAGCCCAGTAGAGCCCGACAGAGCCCGACAGAGCCCGACAGAGCCCGACAGGGCCCGACAGGGCCCGACAGGGCCCAGTAGAGCCCGACAGAGCCCGACAGAGCCCGACAGAGCCCGACAGGGCCCAGTAGAGCCCGACAGAGCCCGACAGAGCCCGACAGAGCCCGACAGAGCCCAGTAGAGCCCGACAGAGCCCGACAGAGCCCGACAGGGCCCGACAGGGCCCGACAGAGCCCGACAGGGCCCGACAGGGCCCAGTAGAGCCCGACAGAGCCCGACAGAGCCTGACAGAGCCCAGTAGAGCCCGACAGAGCCCGACAGAGCCCGACAGAGCCCGACAGGACCCGACAGAGCCCGACAGGGCCCGACAGGGCCCGACAGAGCCCGACAGGGCCCGACAGAGCCCGACAGGGCCCAGTAGAGCCCGACAGAGCCCAGTAGAGCCCGACAGAGCCCGACAGAGTCCGACAGAGCCCAGTAGAGCCCGACAGAGCCCGACAGGGCCCGACAGGGCCCAGTAGAGCCCGACAGAGCCCAGTAGAGCCCAGTAGAGCCCGACAGAGCCCGACAGAGCCCGACAGAGCCCGACAGGGCCCGACAGAGCCCAACAGAGCCCGACAGGGCCCAGTAGAGCCCGACAGAGCCCGACAGAGCCCGACAGGGCCCGACAGGGCCCGACAGGGCCCAGTAGAGCCCGAAAGAGCCCGATAGAGCCCAGTAGAGCCCAGTAGAGCCCGACAGAGCCCGACAGGGCCCGACAGGGCCCAGTAGAGCCCGACAGAGCCCGACAGAGCCTGACAGAGCCCGACAGGGCCCGACAGGGCCCGACAGAGCCCGACAGAGCCCGACAGGGCCCAGTAGAGCCCGACAGAGCCCGACAGAGCCCGACAGAGCCCGACAGAGCCCGACAGGGCCCAGTAGAGCCCGAAAGGGCCCGACAGAGCCCGACAGAGCCCAACAGGGCCCGACAGGGCCCGACAGAGCCCGACAGAGACCGACAGAGCCCGACAGGGCCCGACAGAGCCCGACAGGGCCCGACAGGGCCCGACAGGGCCCGACAGGGCCCAGTAGAGCCCGATAGAGCCCGACAGAGCCCGACAGAGCCCGACAGAGCCCGACAGGGCCCGACAGGGCCCGACAGGGCCCGACAGAGCCCGACAGGGCCCGACAGAGCCCGACAGAGCCCGACAGGGCCCGACAGAGCCCGACAGAGCCCGACAGGGCCCGACAGGGCCCAGTAGAGCCCGACAGAGCCCAGTAGAGCCCAGTAGAGCCCGACAGAGCCCGACAGAGCCCGACAGAGCCCGACAGAGCCCGACAGGGCCCGACAGGGCCCAGTAGAGCCCGACAGAGCCCGACAGGGCCCGACAGAGCCCGACAGAGCCCGACAGGGCCCAGTAGAGCCCGACAGAGCCCGACAGAGCCCGACAGAGCCCGACAGGGCCCGACAGGGCCCGACAGAGCCCGACAGGGCCCGACAGAGCCCGACAGAGACCGACAGAGCCCGACAGGGCCCCACAGAGCCCGACAGAGCCCGACAGGGCCCAGTAGAGCCCGACAGAGCCCGACAGAGCCCGACAGAGCCCAGTAGAGCCCGACAGAGCCCGACAGAGCCCGACAGGGCCCGACAGGGCCCGACAGAGCCCGACAGAGCCCGACAGGGCCCAGTAGAGCCCGAGAGAGCCCGATAGAGCCCGACAGAGCCCGACAGAGCCCAGTAGAGCCCGACAGAGCCCGACAGGGCCCGACAGGGCCCGACAGAGCCCGACAGAGCCCGACAGGGCCCGACAGGGCCCGACAGAGCCCAGTAGAGCCCGACAGAGCCCGACAGAGCCCGACAGAGCCCGACAGGGCCCGACAGGGCCCGACAGGGCCCAGTAGAGCCCGACAGAGCCCGACAGAGCCCGACAGGGCCCAGTAGAGCCCGACAGAGCCCGACAGAGCCCGACAGAGCCCGACAGAGCCCAGTAGAGCCCGACAGAGCCCGACAGAGCCCGATAGGGCCCGACAGGGCCCGACAGAGCCCGACAGGGCCCAGTAGAGCCCGACAGAGCCTGACAGAGCCCGACAGAGCCCGACAGAGCCCAGTAGAGCCCGACAGAGACCGACAGGGCCCGACAGGGCCCGACAGAGCCCGACAGAGCCCGAAAGGGCCCGACAGGGCCCGACAGAGCCCAGCAGAGCCCGACAGAGCCCGACAGAGCCCGACAGAGCCCGACAGGGCCCGAAAGGGCCTGACAGGGCCCAGTAGAGTCCGACAGAGCCCGACAGAGCCCGACAGAGTCCGACAGGGCCCGACAGAGCCCGACAGAGCCCGACAGGGCTGGACAGAGCCCGACAGGGCCCGACAGGGCACGACAGAGCCCGACAGAGCCCGACAGGGCCCGACAGAGCCCGACAGAGCCCGACAGAGCCCGACAGAGCCCAGTAGAGCCCGACAGAGCCCAGTAGAGCCCAGTAGAGCCCGACAGAGCCCGACAGGGCCCGACAGAGCCCGACAGAGCCCGACAGGGCCCGATAGGGCCCAGTAGAGCCCGACAGAGCCCGACAGGGCCCGACAGAGCCCGACAGAGCCGAGAGGGCCCGACAGAGCCCGACATAGCCCGACAGAGCCCGACAGAGCCCGACAGGGCCCAGTAGAGCACGACAGAGCCCGACAGAGCCCGACAGAGCCCGACAGGGCCCGACAGAGCCCGACAGAGCCCGACAGAGCCCGACAGCGCCCGACAGGGCCCAGTAGAGCCCGACAGAGGCCGACAGAGCCCGACAGAGCCCGACAGGGCCCGACAGAGCCCGACAGAGCCCGACAGAGCCCGACAGGGCCCGACAGGGCCCAGTAGAGCCCGACAGAGCCCGGGAGGGCCCGACAGAGCCCGACAGAGCCCGACAGAGCCCGACAGGGCCCAGTAGAGCCCGACAGAGCCCGACAGAGCCCGACAGAGCCCGACAGGGCCCGACAGAGCCCGACAGAACCCGACAGGGCCCGACAGGGCCCGACAGAGCCCGACAGGGCCCGACAGAGCCCGACAGAGCCCGACAGAGCCCGACAGGGCCCGACAGAGCCCGACAGAACCCGACAGGGCCCAGTAGAGCCCGACAGAGCCCGACAGAGCCCGACAGAGCCCAGTAGAGCCCGACAGAGCCCGACAGAGCCCGACAGAGCCCGACAGGGCCCGACAGAGCCCGACAGGGCCCGACAGGGCCCGACAGAGCCCGACAGAGCCCGACAGGGCCCGACAGAGCCCGACAGGGCCCAGTAGAGCCCGACAGAGCCCGACAGAGCCCGACAGAGCCCAGTAGAGCCCGACAGAGCCCGACAGAGCCCGACAGAGCCCAGTAGAGCCCGACAGAGCCCGACAGGGCCCGACAGGGCCCGACAGGGCCCAGTAGAGCCCGACAGAGCCCGACAGAGCCCAGTAGAGCCCAGTAGAGCCCGACAGAGCCCGACAGAGCCCGACAAAGCCCGACAGGGCCCGACAGAGCCCGACAGGGCCCAGTAGAGCCCGAAAGTGCCCGATAGAGCCCAGTAGAGCCCAGTAGAGCCCGACAGGGCCCGACAGGGCCCGACAGGGCCCAGTAGAGCCCGACAGAGCCCGACAGAGCCTGACAGAGCCCGACAGGGCCCGACAGGGCCCGACAGAGCCCGACAGAGCCCGACAGGGCCCAGTAGAGCCCGACAGAGCCCGACAGAGCCCGACAGGGCCCAGTAGAGCCCGACAGGGCCCGACAGAGCCCGACAGAGCCCGACAGGGCCCGACAGGGCCCGACAGAGCCCGACAGAGCCCGACAGGGCCCGACAGGGCCCGACAGGGCCCAGTAGAGCCCGATAGAGCCCGACAGAGCCCGACAGAGCCCGACAGGGCCCGACAGAGCCCGACAGAGCCCGACAGGGCCCGACAGGGCCCGACAGGGCCCGACAGAGCCCGACAGGGCCCGACAGAGCGCGACAGGGCCCGACAGAGCCCGACAGAGCCCGACAGGGCACGACAGAGCCCGACAGAGCCCGACAGAGCCCGACAGAGCCCGACAGAGCCCGACAGAGCCCGACAGGGCCCGACAGGGCCCGACAGGGCCCGACAGGGCCCAGTAGAGCCCGACAGAGCCCAGTAGAGCCCGACAGAGCCCGACAGGGCCCGACAGGGCCCGACAGAGCCCGACAGAGCCTGACAGGGCCCGACAGGGCCCGACAGAGCCCAGTAGAGCCCGACAGAGCCCGACAGAGCCCGACAGGGCCCGACAGGGCACGACAGAGCCCGACAGAGCCCGACACGGCCCGACAGAGCCCGACAGAGCCCGACAGAGCCCGACAGAGCCCAGTAGAGCCCAGTAGAGCCCGACAGAGCCCGACAGAGCCCGACAGAGCCCGACAGGGCCCGACAGGGCCCAGTAGAGCCCGACAGAGCCCGACAGAGCCCGACAGAGCCCGACAGGGCCCGACAGGGCCCAGTAGAGCCCGACAGAGCCCGACAGAGCCCAGTAGAGCCCGACAGAGCCCGACAGAGCCCGACAGGGCCCGACAGAGCCCGGCAGGGCCCGACAGGGCCCGACAGAGCCCGACAGAGCCCGACAGGGCCCGACAGAGCCCGACAGGGCCCAGTAGAGCCCGACAGAGCCCGACAGAGCCCGACAGAGCCCAGTAGAGCCCGACAGAGCCCGACAGAGCCCGACAGAGCCCAGTAGAGCCCGACAGAGCCCGACAGGGCCCGACAGGGCCCGACAGGGCCCAGTAGAGCCCGACAGAGCCCGACAGAGCCCAGTAGAGCCCAGTAGAGCCCGACAGAGCCCGACAGAGCCCGACAGAGCCCGACAGGGCCCGACAGAGCCCGACAGAGCCCGACAGGGCCCGACAGGGCCCGACAGAGCCCGACAGGGCCCGACAGGGCCCTACAGGCCCCAGTAGAGCCCGAAAGAGCCCGATAGAGCCCAGTAGAGCCCAGTAGAGCCCGACAGGGCCCGACAGGGCCCGACAGGGCCCAGTAGAGCCCGACAGAACCCGACAGAGCCTGACAGAGCCCGACAGGGCCCGGCAGGGCCCGACAGAGCCCGACAGAGCCCGACAGGGCCCAGTAGAGCCCGACAGAGCCCGACAGAGCCCGACAGAGCCCGACAGGGCCCAGTAGAGCCCGACAGGGCCCGACAGAGCCCGACAGGGCCCGACAGGGCCCGACAGAGCCCGACAGAGCCCGACAGGGCCCGACAGAGCCCGACAGGGCCCAGTAGAGCCCGATAGAGCCCGACAGAGCCCGACAGGGCCCGACAGGGCCCGACAGGGCCCGACACGGCCCGACAGGGCCCGACACGGCCCGATAGAGCCCGACAGGGCCCGACAGAGCCCGACAGGGCAGGACAGAGCCCGACAGAGCGCGACAGGGCCCGACAGAGCCCGACAGAGCCCAACGGAGCCCGACAGGGCCCGACAGGGCCCAGTAGAGCCCGACAGAGCCCAGTAGAGCCCAGTAGAGCCCGACAGAGCCCGACAGAGCCCGACAGAGCCCAACAGGGCCCGACAGGGCCCGACAGGTCCCAGTAGAGCCCGACAGAGCCCGACAGGGCCCGACAGAGCCCGACAGAGCCCGACAGGGCCCGACAGAGCCCGACAGAGCCCGACAGGGCCCAGTAGAGCCCGACAGAGCCCGACAGAGCCCGACAGAGCCCGACAGGGCCCGACAGGGCCCGACAGGGCCCAGTAGAGCCCGACAGAGCCCGACAGGGCCCAACAGAGCCCGACAGAGCCCGACAGGGCCCGACAGAGCCCGACAGGGCCCGACAGGGCACGACAGAGCCCGACAGAGCCCGACAGGGCCCGACAGAGCCCGACAGAGCCCGACAGAGCCCGACAGAGCCCAGTAGAGCCCAGTAGAGCCCAACAGAGCCCGACAGAGCCCGACAGAGCCCGACAGGGCCCGACAGGGCCCAGTAGAGCCCGACAGAGCCCGACAGAGCCCGACAGGGCCCGACAGGGCCCAGTAGAGCCCGACAGAGCCCGACAGAGCCCAGTAGAGCCCAGTAGAGCCCGACAGAGCCCTACAGAGCCCGACAGAGCCCAACAGGGCCCGACAGAGCCCAACAGAGCCCGACAGGGCCCGACAGGGCCCAGTAGAGCCCGACAGAGCCCGACAGGGCCCGACAGAGCCCGACAGAGCCTGACAGGGCCCGACAAAGCCCGACAGAGCCCGACAGAGCCCGACAGGGCCCAGTAGAGCCCGACAGAGCCCGACAGAGCCCGACAGAGCCCAGTAGAGCCCGACAGAGCCCGACAGAGCCCGACAGGGCCCGACAGAGCCCGACAGAGCCCGACAGGGCCCGACAGGGCCCGACAGAGCCCGACAGAGCCCGACAGGGCCCGACAGAGCCCGACAGAGCCCGACAGGGCCCAGTAGAGCCCAGTAGAACCCGACAGAGCCCAGTAGAGCCCGACAGAGCCCGACAGAGCCCGACAGAGCCCGACAGGGCCCGACAGAGCCCGACAGAGCCCGACAGGGCCCGACAGGGCCCGACAGGGCCCAGTAGAGCCCGACAGAGCCCGACAGAGCCCAGTAGAGCCCGACAGAGCCCGACAGAGCCCGACAGAGTCCAGTAGAGCCCGACAGAGCCCGACAGAGCCCGACAGGGCCCGACAGGGCCCGACAGGGCCCGACAGGGCCCAGTAGAGCCCGACAGAGCCCGACAGAGCCCAACAGAGCCCAGTAGAGCCCGACAGAGCCCGACAGGGCCCGACAGGGCCCGACAGAGCCCGACAGGGCCCGACAGGGCCCGACAGAGCCCAGTAGAGCCCGACAGAGCCCGACAGAGCCCGACAGGGCCCGACAGGGCCCGACAGAGCCCGACAGAGCCCGACAGGGCCCGACAGGACACGACAGAGCCCGACAGAGCCCGACAGGGCCCGACAGAGCCCGACAGAGCCCGACAGAGCCCAGTAGAGCCCAGTAGAGCCCGACAGAGCCCGACAGAGCCCGACAGAGCCCGACAGGGCCCGACAGGGCCCAGTAGAGCCCGACAGAGCCCGACAGAGCCCGACAGAGCCCGACAGGGCCCGACAGGGCCCAGTAGAGCCCGACAGAGCCCGACAGAGCCCAGTAGAGCCCAGTAGAGCCCGACAGAGCCCGACACAGCCCGACAGAGCCCGACAGAGCCCAACAGGGCCCGACAGAGCCCGACAGAGCCCGACAGGGCCCGACAGGGCCCAGTAGAGCCCGACAGAGCCCGACAGGGCCCGACAGAGCCCGACAGAGCCTGACAGGGCCCGACAGAGCCCGACAGAGCCCGACAGAGCCCAGTAGAGGCCGACAGAGCCCGACAGAGCCCGACAGAGCCCGACAGGGCCCGACAGAGCCCGACAGAGCCCGACAGGGCCCGACAGGGCCCGACAGGGCCCAGTAGAGCCCGACAGAGCCCGACAGAGCCCGACAGAGCCCGACAGGGCCCGACAGGGCCCGACAGGGCCCAGTAGAGCCCGACAGAGCCCGACAGAGCCCGAGAGAGCCCGACAGGGCCCGACAGAGCCCGACAGAGCCCGACAGGGCCCGACAGAGCCCGACAGGGCCCGACAGGGCACGACAGAGCCCGACAGAGCCCGACAGGGCCCGACAGAGCCCGACAGAGCCCGACAGAACCCGACAGAGCCCGACAGAGCCCAGTAGAGCCCAGTAGAGCCCGACAGAGCCCGACAGAGCCCGACAGAGCCCGACAGGGCCCAGTAGAGCCCGACAGAGCCCGACAGAGCCCGACAGAGCCCGACAGGGCCCGACAGGGCCCAGTAGAGCCCGACAGAGCCCGACAGAGCCCAGTAGAGCCCAGTAGAGCCCGACAGAGCCCGACACAGCCCGACAGATCCCGACAGATCCCGACAGGGCCCGACAGAGCCCGACAGAGCCCGACAGGGCCCGATAGGGCCCAGTAGAGCCCGACAGAGCCCGACAGAGCCCGACAGAGCCCGACAGAGCCGAGAGGGCCCGACAGAGCCCGACAGAGCCCGACAGAGCCCGACAGAGCCCGACAGGGCCCAGTAGAGCCCGACAGAGCCCGACAGAGCCCGACAGAGCCCGACAGGGCCCGACAGAGCCCGACAGAGCCCGACAGCGCCCGACAGGGCCCAGTAGAGCCCGACAGAGCCCGACAGAGCCCGACAGAGCCCGACAGGGCCCGACAGAGCCCGACAGAGCCCGACAGAGCCCGACAGGGCCCGACAGGGCCCAGTAGAGCCCGACAGAGCCCGACAGGGCCCGACAGAGCCCGACAGAGCCCGACAGAGCCCGACAGGGCCCAGTAGAGCCCGACAGAGCCCGACAGAGCCCGACAGAGCCCGACAGGGCCCGACAGAGCCCGACAGAGCCCGACAGGGCCCGACAGAGCCCGACAGAGCCCGACAGGGTCCGACAGAGCCTGACAGAGCCCGACAGGGCCCAGTAGAGCCCGACAGAGCCCGACAGAGCCCGACAGAGCCCGACAGGGCCCGACAGAGCCCGACAGGGCCCGACAGGGACCAACAGAGCCCGACAGAGCCCGACAGGGCCCGACAGAGCCCGACAGGGCCCAGTACAGCCCGACAGAGCCCGACAGAGCCCGACAGAGCCCGACAGGGCCCAGTAGAGCCCGACAGAGCCCGACAGAGCCCGACAGAGCCCAGTAGAGCCCGACAGAGCCCGACAGGGCCCGACAGGGCCCGACAGGGCCCAGTAGAGCCCGACAGAGCCCGACAGAGCCCAGTAGAGCCCAGTAGAGCCCGACAGAGCCCGACAGAGCCCGACAGAGCCCGACAGGGCCCGACAGAGCCCGACAGAGCCCGACAGGGCCCGACAGGGCCCGACAGAGCCCGACAGGGCCCGACAGGTCCCGACAGGGCCCAGTAGAGCCCGAAAGAGCCCGATAGAGCCCAGTAGAGCCCAGTAGAGCCCGACAGGGCCCGACAGGGCCCGACAGGGCCCAGTAGAGCCCGACAGAGCCCGACAGAGCCTGACAGAGCCCGACAGGGCCCGACAGGGCCCGACAGAGCCCGACAGGGCCCAGTAGAGCCCGACAGAGCCCGACAGAGCCCGACAGAGCCCGACAGGGCCCAGTAGAGCCCGACAGGGCCCGACAGAGCCCGACAGAGCCCGACAGGGCCCGACAGGGCCCAACAGAGCCCGACAGAGCCCGACAGGGCCCGACAGAGCCCGACAGGGCCCGACAGGGCCCAGTAGAGCCCGATAGAGCCCGACAGAGCCCGACAGAGCCCGACAGGGCCCGACAGAGCCTGACAGGGCCCGACAGGGCCCGACAGAGCCCGACAGGGCCCGACAGAGCCCGACAGGGCCCAGTAGAGCCCGACAGAGCCCGACAGAGCCCGACAGAGCCCAGTAGAGCCCGACAGAGCCCGACAGGGCCCGACAGGGCCCGACAGGGCCCAGTAGAGCCCGACAGAGCCCGACAGAGCCCGACAGAGCCCAGTAGAGCCCGACAGAGCCCGACAGAGCCCGACAGAGCCCAGTAGAGCCCGACAGAGCCCGACAGGGCCCGACAGGGCCCGACAGGGCCCAGTAGAGCCCGACAGAGCCCGACAGAGCCCAGTAGAGCCCAGTAGAGCCCGACAGGGCCCGACAGGGCCCGACAGGGCCCAGTAGAGCCCGACAGAGCCCGACAGAGCCCGACAGAGCCCGACAGGGCCCGACAGGGCCCGACAGAGCCCGACAGAGCCCGACAGGGCCCAGTAGAGCCCGACAGAGCCCGACAGAGCCCGACAGAGCCCGACAGAGCCCGACAGGGCCCAGTAGAGCCCGACAGGGCCCGACAGAGCCCGACAGAGCCCGACAGGGCCCGACAGGGCCCAACAGAGCCCGACAGAGCCCGACAGGGCCCGACAGAGCCCGACAGGTCCCGACAGGGCCCAGTAGAGCCCGATAGAGCCCGACAGGGCCCGACAGAGCCCGACAGGGCCCGACAGAGCCTGACAGGGCCCGACAGGGCCCGACAGAGCCCGACAGGGCCCGACAGAGCCCGACAGAGCCCGACAGGGCCCGACAGAGCCCGACAGGGCCCAGTAGAGCCCGACAGAGCCCGACAGAGCCCGACAGAGCCCAGTAGAGCCCGACAGAGCCCGACAGGGCCCGACAGGGCCCGACAGGGCCCAGTAGAGCCCGACAGAGCCCGACAGAGCCCAGTAGAGCCCAGTAGAGCCCGACAGAGCCCGACAGAGCCCGACAGAGCCCGACAGGGCCCGACAGAGCCCGACAGAGCCCGACAGTACCCGACAGGGCCCGACAGAGCCCAACAGGGCCCGACAGGGCCCGACAGGGCCCGACAGAGCCCGACAGGGCCCGACAGGGCCCGACAGAGCCCAGTAGAGCCCGACAGAGCCCGACAGGGCCCGACAGAGCCCGACAGGGCCCGACAGGGCCCGACAGAGCCCAGTAGAGCCCGACAGAGCCCGACAGAGCCCGACAGGGCCCGACAGGGCCCGACAGAGCCCGACAGAGCCCGACAGGGCCCGACAGGGCACGACAGAGCCCGACAGAGCCCGACAGGGCCCGACAGAGCCCGACAGAGCCCGACAGATCCCAGTAGAGCCCAGTAGAGCCCGACAGAGCCCGACAGAGCCCGACAGAGCCCGACAGGGCCCGACAGGGCCCAGTAGAGCCCGACAGAGCCCGACAGAGCCCGACAGAGCCCGACAGGGCCCGACAGGGCCCAGTAGAGCCCGACAGAGCCCGACAGAGCCCAGTAGAGCCCAGTAGAGCCCGACAGAGCCCGACACAGCCCGACAGAGCCCGACAGAGCCCAACAGGGCCCGACAGAGCCCGACAGAGCCCGACAGGGCCCGACAGGGCCCAGTAGAGCCCGACAGAGCCCGACAGGGCCCGACAGAGCCCGACAGAGCCTGACAGGGCCCGACAGAGCCCGACAGAGCCCGACAGAGCCCAGTAGAGGCCGACAGAGCCCGACAGAGCCCGACAGAGCCCGACAGGGCCCGACAGAGCCCGACAGAGCCCGACAGGGCCCGACAGGGCCCGACAGGGCCCAGTAGAGCCCGACAGAGCCCGACAGAGCCCGACAGAGCCCGACAGGGCCCGACAGGGCCCGACAGGGCCCAGTAGAGCCCGACAGAGCCCGACAGAGCCCGAGAGAGCCCGACAGGGCCCGACAGAGCCCGACAGAGCCCGACAGGGCCCGACAGAGCCCGACAGGGCCCGACAGGGCACGACAGAGCCCGACAGAGCCCGACAGGGCCCGACAGAGCCCGACAGAGCCCGACAGAACCCGACAGAGCTCGACAGAGCCCAGTAGAGCCCAGTAGAGCCCGACAGAGCCCGACAGAGCCCGACAGAGCCCGACAGGGCCCAGTAGAGCCCGACAGAGCCCGACAGAGCCCGACAGAGCCCGACAGGGCCCGACAGGGCCCAGTAGAGCCCGACAGAGCCCGACAGAGCCCAGTAGAGCCCAGTAGAGCCCGACAGAGCCCGACACAGCCCGACAGATCCCGACAGAGCCCGACAGGGCCCGACAGAGCCCGACAGAGCCCGACAGGGCCCGATAGGGCCCAGTAGAGCCCGACAGAGCCCGACAGAGCCCGACAGAGCTCGACAGAGCCGAGAGGGCCCGACAGAGCCCGACAGAGCCCGACAGAGCCCGACAGAGCCCGACAGGGCCCAGTAGAGCCCGACAGAGCCCGACAGAGCCCGACAGAGCCCGACAGGGCCCGACAGAGCCCGACAGAGCCCGACAGCGCCCGACAGGGCCCAGTAGAGCCCGACAGAGCCCGACAGAGCCCGACAGAGCCCGACAGGGCCCGACAGAGCCCGACAGAGCCCGACAGAGCCCGACAGGGCCCGACAGGGCCCAGTAGAGCCCGACAGAGCCCGACAGGGCCCGACAGAGCCCGACAGAGCCCGACAGAGCCCGACAGGGCCCAGTAGAGCCCGACAGAGCCCGACAGAGCCCGACAGAGCCCGACAGGGCCCGACAGAGCCCGACAGAGCCCGACAGGGCCCGACAGAGCCCGACAGAGCCCGACAGGGTCCGACAGAGCCCGACAGAGCCCGACAGGGCCCAGTAGAGCCCGACAGAGCCCGACAGAGCCCGACAGAGCCCGACAGGGCCCGACAGAGCCCGACAGGGCCCGACAGGGACCAACAGAGCCCGACAGAGCCCGACAGGGCCCGACAGAGCCCGACAGGGCCCAGTACAGCCCGACAGAGCCCGACAGAGCCCGACAGAGCCCGACAGGGCCCAGTAGAGCCCGACAGAGCCCGACAGAGCCCGACAGAGCCCAGTAGAGCCCGACAGAGCCCGACAGGGCCCGACAGGGCCCGACAGGGCCCAGTAGAGCCCGACAGAGCCCGACAGAGCCCAGTAGAGCCCAGTAGAGCCCGACAGAGCCCGACAGAGCCCGACAGAGCCCGACAGGGCCCGACAGAGCCCGACAGAGCCCGACAGGGCCCGACAGGGCCCGACAGAGCCCGACAGGGCCCGACAGGGCCCGACAGGGCCCAGTAGAGCCCGAAAGAGCCCGATAGAGCCCAGTAGAGCCCAGTAGAGCCCGACAGGTCCCGACAGGGCCCGACAGGGCCCAGTAGAGCCCGACAGAGCCCGACAGAGCCTGACAGAGCCCGACAGGGCCCGACAGGGCCCAACAGAGACCGACAGGGCCCAGTAGAGCCCGACAGAGCCCGACAGAGCCCGACAGAGCCCGACAGGGCCCAGTAGAGCCCGACAGGGCCCGACAGAGCCCGACAGAGCCCGACAGGGCCCGACAGGGCCCAACAGAGCCCGACAGAGCCCGACAGGGCCCGACAGAGCCCGACAGGGCCCGACAGGGCCCAGTAGAGCCCGATAGAGCCCGACAGAGCCCGACAGAGCCCGACAGGGCCCGACAGGGCCCGACACGGCCCGACAGGGCCCGACACGGCCCGATAGAGCCCGACAGGGTCCGACAGAGCCCGACAGGGCACGACAGAGCCCGACAGAGCGCGACAGGGCCCGACAGAGCCCGACAGAGCCCAACGGAGCCCGACAGGGCCCGACAGGGCCCAGTAGAGCCCGACAGAGCCCAGTAGAGCCCAGTAGAGCCCGACAGAGCCCGACAGAGCCCGACAGAGCCCAACAGGGCCCGACAGGGCCCGACAGAGCCCGACAGGGCCCAGTAGAGCCCGACAGAGCCCGACAGAGCCCGACAGAGCCCGACAGGGCCCGAAAGAGCCCGACAGAGCCCGACAGGGCCCAGTAGAGCCCGACAGAGCCCGACAGAGCCCGACAGAGCCCGACAGGGCCCGACAGGGCCCGACAGGGCCCAGTAGAGCCCGACAGAGCCCGACAGGGCCCAACAGAGCCCGACAGAGCCCGACAGGGCCCGACAGAGCCCGACAGGGCCCGACAGGGCACGACAGAGCCCGACAGAGCCCGACAGGGCCCGACAGAGCCCGACAGAGCCCGACAGAGCCCGACAGAGCCCAGTAGAGCCCAGTAGAGCCCAACAGAGCCCGACAGAGCCCGACAGAGCCCGACAGGGCCCGACAGGGCCCAGTAGAGCCCGACAGAGCCCGACAGAGCCCGACAGGGCCCGACAGGGCCCAGTAGAGCCCGACAGAGCCCGACAGAGCCCAGTAGAGCCCAGTAGAGCCCGACAGAGCCCGACAGAGCCCGACAGAGCCCAACAGGGCCCGACAGAGCCCAACAGAGCCCGACAGGGCCCGACAGGGCCCAGTAGAGCCCGACAGAGCCCGACAGGGCCCGACAGAGCCCGACAGAGCCTGACAGGGCCCGACAGAGCCCGACAGAGCCCGACAGAGCCCGACAGGGCCCAGTAGAGCCCGACAGAGCCCGACAGAGCCCGACAGAGCCCAGTAGAGCCCGACAGAGCCCGACAGAGCCCGACAGGGCCCGACAGAGCCCGACAGAGCCCGACAGGGCCCGACAGGGCCCGACAGAGCCCGACAGAGCCCGACAGGGCCCGACAGAGCCCGACAGAGCCCGACAGGGCCCAGTAGAGCCCAGTAGAACCCGACAGAGCCCAGTAGAGCCCGACAGAGCCCGACAGAGCCCGACAGAGCCCGACAGGGCCCGACAGAGCCCGACAGAGCCCGACAGGGCCCGACAGGGCCCGACAGGGCCCAGTAGAGCCCGACAGAGCCCGACAGAGCCCAGTAGAGCCCGACAGAGCCCGACAGAGCCCGACAGAGTCCAGTAGAGCCCGACAGAGCCCGACAGAGCCCGACAGGGCCCGACAGGGCCCGACAGGGCCCAGTAGAGCCCGACAGAGCCCGACAGAGCCCAACAGAGCCCAGTAGAGCCCGACAGAGCCCGACAGGGCCCGACAGGGCCCGACAGGGCCCGACAGGGCCCGACAGAGCCCGACAGGGCCCGACAGGGCCCGACAGAGCCCAGTAGAGCCCGACAGAGCCCGACAGAGCCCGACAGGGCCCGACAGGGCCCGACAGAGCGCGACAGAGCCCGACAGGGCCCGACAGGACACGACAGAGCCCGACAGAGCCCGACAGGGCCCGACAGAGCCCGACAGAGCCCGACAGAGCCCAGTAGAGCCCAGTAGAGCCCGACAGAGCCCGACAGAGCCCGACAGAGCCCGACAGGGCCCGACAGGGCCCAGTAGAGCCCGACAGAGCCCGACAGAGCCCGACAGAGCCCGACAGGGCCCGACAGGGCCCAGTAGAGCCCGACAGAGCCCGACAGAGCCCAGTAGAGCCCAGTAGAGCCCGACAGAGCCCGACACAGCCCGACAGAGCCCGACAGAGCCCAACAGGGCCCGACAGAGCCCGACAGAGCCCGACAGGGCCCGACAGGGCCCAGTAGAGCCCGACAGAGCCCGACAGGGCCCGACAGAGCCCGACAGAGCCTGACAGGGCCCGACAGAGCCCGACAGAGCCCGACAGAGCCCAGTAGAGGCCGACAGAGCCCGACAGACCCCGACAGAGCCCGACAGGGCCCGACAGAGCCCGACAGAGCCCGACAGGGCTCGACAGGGCCCGACAGGGCCCAGTAGAGCCCGACAGAGCCCGACAGAGCCCGACAGAGCCCGACAGGGCCCGACAGGGCCCGACAGGGCCCAGTAGAGCCCGACAGAGCCCGACAGAGCCCGAGAGAGCCCGACAGGGCCCGACAGAGCCCGACAGAGCCCGACAGGGCCCGACAGAGCCCGACAGGGCCCGACAGGGCACGACAGAGCCCGACAGAGCCCGACAGGGCCCGACAGAGCCCGACAGAGCCCGACAGAACCCGACAGAGCCCGACAGAGCCCAGTAGAGCCCAGTAGAGCCCGACAGAGCCCGACAGAGCCCGACAGAGCCCGACAGGGCCCAGTAGAGCCCGACAGAGCCCGACAGAGCCCGACAGAGCCCGACAGGGCCCGACAGGGCCCAGTAGAGCCCGACAGAGCCCGACAGAGCCCAGTAGAGCCCAGTAGAGCCCGACAGAGCCCGACACAGCGCGACAGATCCCGACAGAGCCCGACAGGGCCCGACAGAGCCCGACAGAGCCCGACAGGGCCCGATAGGGCCCAGTAGAGCCCGACAGAGCCCGACAGAGCCCGACAGAGCCCGACAGAGCCGAGAGGGCCCGACAGAGCCCGACAGAGCCCGACAGAGCCCGACAGAGCCCGACAGGGCCCAGTAGAGCCCGACAGAGCCCGACAGAGCCCGACAGAGCCCGACAGGGCCCGACAGGGCCCAGTAGAGCCCGACAGAGCCCGACAGAGCCCGACAGAGCCCGACAGGGCCTGACAGAGCCCGACAGAGCCCGACAGAGCCCGACAGGGCCCGACAGGGCCCAGTAGAGCCCGACAGAGCCCGACAGAGCCCGACAGAGCCCGACAGAGCCCGACAGAGCCCGACAGGGCCCAGTAGAGCCCGACAGAGCCCGACAGAGCCCAACAGAGCCCGACAGGGCCCGACAGAGCCCGACAGAGCCCGACAGGGCCCGACAGAGCCCGACAGAGCCCGACAGGGTCCGACAGAGCCTGACAGAGCCCGACAGGGCCCAGTAGAGCCCGACAGAGCCCGACAGAGCCCGACAGAGCCCGACAGGGCCCGACAGAGCCCGACAGGGCCCGACAGGGACCAACAGAGCCCGACAGAGCCCGACAGGGCCCGACAGAGCCCGACAGGGCCCAGTACAGCCCGACAGAGCCCGACAGAGCCCGACAGAGCCCGACAGGGCCCAGTAGAGCCCGACAGAGCCCGACAGAGCCCGACAGAGCCCAGTAGAGCCCGACAGAGCCCGACAGGGCCCGACAGGGCCCGACAGGGCCCAGTAGAGCCCGACAGAGCCCGACAGAGCCCAGTAGAGCCCAGTAGAGCCCGACAGAGCCCGACAGAGCCCGACAGGGCCCGACAGGGCCCGACAGAGCCCGACAGGGCCCGACAGGGCCCGACAGGGCCCAGTAGAGCCCGAAAGAGCCCGATAGAGCCCAGTAGAGCCCAGTAGAGCCCGACAGGGCCCGACAGGGCCCGACAGGGCCCAGTAGAGCCCGACAGAGCCCGACAGAGCCTGACAGAGCCCGACAGGGCCCGACAGGGCCCGACAGAGCCCGACAGGGCCCAGTAGAGCCCGACAGAGCCCGACAGAGCCCGACAGAGCCCGACAGGGCCCAGTAGAGCCCGACAGGGCCCGACAGAGCCCGACAGAGCCCGACAGGGCCCGACAGGGCCCAACAGAGCCCGACAGAGCCCGACAGGGCCCGACAGAGCCCGACAGGGCCCGACAGGGCCCAGTAGAGCCCGATAGAGCCCGACAGAGCCCGACAGAGCCCGACAGGGCCCGACAGAGCCTGACAGGGCCCGACAGGGCCCGACAGAGCCCGACAGGGCCCGACAGAGCCCGACAGGGCCCAGTAGAGCCCGACAGAGCCCGACAGAGCCCGACAGAGCCCAGTAGAGCCCGACAGAGCCCGACAGGGCCCGACAGGGCCCGACAGGGCCCAGTAGAGCCCGACAGAGCCCGACAGAGCCCAGTAGAGCCCGACAGAGCCCGACAGAGCCCGACAGAGCCCGACAGGGCCCCACAGAGCCCGACAGGGCCCGACAGGGCCCGACAGAGCCCGACAGAGCCCGACAGGGCCCGACAGAGCCCGACAGGGCCCAGTACAGCCCGACAGAGCCCGACAGAGCCCGACAGAGCCCAGTAGAGCCCGACAGAGCCCGACAGAGCCCGACAGAGCCCAGTAGAGCCCGACAGAGCCCGACAGGGCCCGACAGGGCCCGACAGGGCCCAGTAGAGCCCGACAGAGCCCGACAGAGCCCAGTAGAGCCCAGTAGAGCCCGACAGGGCCCGACAGGGCCCGACAGGGCCCAGTAGAGCCCGACAGAGCCCGACAGAGCCCGACAGAGCCCGACAGGGCCCGACAGGGCCCGACAGAGCCCGACAGAGCCCGACAGGGCCCAGTAGAGCCCGACAGAGCCCGACAGAGCCCGACAGAGCCCGACAGAGCCCGACAGGGCCCAGTAGAGCCCGACAGGGCCCGACAGAGCCCGACAGAGCCCGACAGGGCCCGACAGGGCCCAACAGAGCCCGACAGAGCCCGACAGGGCCCGACAGAGCCCGACAGGTCCCGACAGGGCCCAGTAGAGCCCGATAGAGCCCGACAGGGCCCGACAGAGCCCGACAGGGCCCGACAGAGCCTGACAGGGCCCGACAGGGCCCGACAGAGCCCGACAGGGCCCGACAGAGCCCGACAGAGCCCGACAGGGCCCGACAGAGCCCGACAGGGCCCAGTAGAGCCCGACAGAACCCGACAGAGCCCGACAGATCCCGACAGAGCCCAGTAGAGCCCGACAGAGCCCGACAGAGCCCGACAGAGCCCAGTAGAGCCCGACAGAGCCCGACAGGGCCCGACAGGGCCCGACAGGGCCCAGTAGAGCCCGACAGAGCCCGACAGAGCCCAGTAGAGCCCAGTAGAGCCCGACAGAGCCCGACAGAGCCCGACAGAGCCCGACAGGGCCCGACAGAGCCCGACAGAGCCCGACAGTACCCGACAGGGCCCGACAGAGCCCAACAGGGCCCGACAGGGCCCGACAGGGCCCGACAGAGCCCGACAGGGCCCGACAGGGCCCGACAGAGCCCAGTAGAGCCCGACAGAGCCCGACAGGGCCCGACAGGGCCCGACAGGGCCCGACAGAGCCCGACAGGGCCCGACAGGGCCCGACAGAGCCCAGTAGAGCCCGACAGAGCCCGACAGAGCCCGACAGGGCCCGACAGGGCCCGACAGAGCCCGACAGAGCCCGACAGGGCCCGACAGGGCACGACAGAGCCCGACAGAGCCCGACAGGGCCCGACAGAGCCCGACAGAGCCCGACAGAGCCCAGTAGAGCCCAGTAGAGCCCGACAGAGCCCGACAGAGCCCGACAGAGCCCGACAGGGCCCGACAGGGCCCAGTAGAGCCCGACAGAGCCCGACAGAGCCCGACAGAGCCCGACAGGGCCCGACAGGGCCCAGTAGAGCCCGACAGAGCCCGACAGAGCCCAGTAGAGCCCAGTAGAGCCCGACAGAGCCCGACACAGCCCGACAGAGCCCGACAGAGCCCAACAGGGCCCGACAGAGCCCGACAGAGCCCGACAGGGCCCGACAGGGCCCAGTAGAGCCCGACAGAGCCCGACAGGGCCCGACAGAGCCCGACAGAGCCTGACAGGGCCCGACAGAGCCCGACAGAGCCCGACAGAGCCCAGTAGAGGCCGACAGAGCCCGACAGAGCCCGACAGAGCCCGACAGGGCCCGACAGAGCCCGACAGAGCCCGACAGGGCCCGACAGGGCCCGACAGGGCCCAGTAGAGCCCGACAGAGCCCGACAGAGCCCGACAGAGCCCGACAGGGCCCGACAGGGCCCGACAGGGCCCAGTAGAGCCCGACAGAGCCCGACAGAGCCCGAGAGAGCCCGACAGGGCCCGACAGAGCCCGACAGAGCCCGACAGGGCCCGACAGAGCCCGACAGGGCCCGACAGGGCACGACAGAGCCCGACAGAGCCCGACAGGGCCCGACAGAGCCCGACAGAGCCCGACAGAACCCGACAGAGCTCGACAGAGCCCAGTAGAGCCCAGTAGAGCCCGACAGAGCCCGACAGAGCCCGACAGAGCCCGACAGGGCCCAGTAGAGCCCGACAGAGCCCGACAGAGCCCGACAGAGCCCGACAGGGCCCGACAGGGCCCAGTAGAGCCCGACAGAGCCCGACAGAGCCCAGTAGAGCCCAGTAGAGCCCGACAGAGCCCGACACAGCCCGACAGATCCCGACAGAGCCCGACAGGGCCCGACAGAGCCCGACAGAGCCCGACAGGGCCCGATAGGGCCCAGTAGAGCCCGACAGAGCCCGACAGAGCCCGACAGAGCTCGACAGAGCCGAGAGGGCCCGACAGAGCCCGACAGAGCCCGACAGAGCCCGACAGAGCCCGACAGGGCCCAGTAGAGCCCGACAGAGCCCGACAGAGCCCGACAGAGCCCGACAGGGCCCGACAGAGCCCGACAGAGCCCGACAGCGCCCGACAGGGCCCAGTAGAGCCCGACAGAGCCCGACAGAGCCCGACAGAGCCCGACAGGGCCCGACAGAGCCCGACAGAGCCCGACAGAGCCCGACAGGGCCCAGTAGAGCCCGACAGAGCCCGACAGGGCCCGACAGAGCCCGACAGAGCCCGACAGAGCCCGACAGGGCCCAGTAGAGCCCGACAGAGCCCGACAGAGCCCGACAGGGCCCGACAGAGCCCGACAGAGCCCGACAGGGCCCGACAGAGCCCGACAGAGCCCGACAGGGTCCGACAGAGCCTGACAGAGCCCGACAGGGCCCAGTAGAGCCCGACAGAGCCCGACAGAGCCCGACAGAGCCCGACAGGGCCCGACAGAGCCCGACAGGGCCCGACAGGGACCAACAGAGCCCGACAGAGCCCGACAGGGCCCGACAGAGCCCGACAGGGCCCAGTACAGCCCGACAGAGCCCGACAGAGCCCGACAGAGCCCGACAGGGCCCAGTAGAGCCCGACAGAGCCCGACAGAGCCCGACAGAGCCCAGTAGAGCCCGACAGAGCCCGACAGGGCCCGACAGGGCCCGACAGGGCCCAGTAGAGCCCGACAGAGCCCGAAAGAGCCCAGTAGAGCCCAGTAGAGCCCGACAGAGCCCGACAGAGCCCGACAGAGCCCGACAGGGCCCGACAGAGCCCGACAGAGCCCGACAGGGCCCGACAGGGCCCGACAGAGCCCGACAGGGCCCGACAGGGCCCGACAGGGCCCAGTAGAGCCCGAAAGAGCCCGATAGAGCCCAGTAGAGCCCAGTAGAGCCCGACAGGTCCCGACAGGGCCCGACAGGGCCCAGTAGAGCCCGACAGAGCCCGACAGAGCCTGACAGAGCCCGACAGGGCCCGACAGGGCCCGACAGAGCCCGACAGGGCCCAGTAGAGCCCGACAGAGCCCGACAGAGCCCGACAGAGCCCGACAGGGCCCAGTAGAGCCCGACAGGGCCCGACAGAGCCCGACAGAGCCCGACAGGGCCCGACAGGGCCCAACAGAGCCCGACAGAGCCCGACAGGGCCCGACAGAGCCCGACAGGGCCCGACAGGGCCCAGTAGAGCCCGATAGAGCCCGACAGAGCCCGACAGAGCCCGACAGGGCCCGACAGAGCCTGACAGGGCCCGACAGGGCCCGACAGAGCCCGACAGGGCCCGACAGAGCCCGACAGGGCCCAGTAGAGCCCGACAGAGCCCGACAGAGCCCGACAGAGCCCAGTAGAGCCCGACAGAGCCCGACAGGGCCCGACAGGGCCCGACAGGGCCCAGTAGAGCCCGACAGAGCCCGACAGAGCCCAGTAGAGCCCGACAGAGCCCGACAGAGCCCGACAGAGCCCGACAGGGCCCGACAGAGCCCGACAGGGCCCGACAGGGCCCGACAGAGCCCGACAGAGCCCGACAGGGCCCGACAGAGCCCGACAGGGCCCAGTACAGCCCGACAGAGCCCGACAGAGCCCGACAGAGCCCAGTAGAGCCCGACAGAGCCCGACAGAGCCCGACAGAGCCCAGTAGAGCCCGACAGAGCCCGACAGGGCCCGACAGGGCCCGACAGGGCCCAGTAGAGCCCGACAGAGCCCGACAGAGCCCAGTAGAGCCCAGTAGAGCCCGACAGGGCCCGACAGGGCCCGACAGGGCCCAGTAGAGCCCGACAGAGCCCGACAGAGCCCGACAGAGCCCGACAGGGCCCGACAGGGCCCGACAGAGCCCGACAGAGCCCGACAGGGCCCAGTAGAGCGCCCGACAGAGCCCGACAGAGCCCGACAGAGCCCGACAGGGCCCAGTAGAGCCCGACAGGGCCCGACAGAGCCCGACAGAGCCCGACAGGGCCCGACAGGGCCCAACAGAGCCCGACAGAGCCCGACAGGGCCCGACAGAGCCCGACAGGTCCCGACAGGGCCCAGTAGAGCCCGATAGAGCCCGACAGGGCCCGACAGAGCCCGACAGGGCCCGACAGAGCCTGACAGGGCCCGACAGGGCCCGACAGAGCCCGACAGGGCCCAGTAGAGCCCGACAGAGCCCGACAGAGCCCGACAGAGCCCGACAGGGCCCGACAGAGCCCGACAGAGCCCGACAGGGCCCGACAGAGCACGACAGAGCCCGACAGGGTCCGACAGAGCCCGACAGAGCCCGACAGGGCCCAGTAGAGCCCGACAGAGCCCGACAGAGCCCGACAGAGCCCGACAGGGCCCGACAGAGCCCGACAGGGCCCGACAGGGACCAACAGAGCCCGACAGAGCCCGACAGGGCCCGACAGAGCCCGACAGGGCCCAGTACAGCCCGACAGAGCCCGACAGAGCCCGACAGAGCCCGACAGGGCCCAGTAGAGCCCGACAGAGCCCGACAGAGCCCGACAGAGCCCAGTAGAGCCCGACAGAGCCCGACAGGGCCCGACAGGGCCCGACAGGGCCCAGTAGAGCCCGACAGAGCCCGACAGAGCCCAGTAGAGCCCAGTAGAGCCCGACAGAGCCCGACAGAGCCCGACAGAGCCCGACAGGGCCCGACAGAGCCCGACAGAGCCCGACAGGGCCCGACAGGGCCCGACAGAGCCCGACAGGGCCCGACAGGGCCCGACAGGGCCCAGTAGAGCCCGAAAGAGCCCGATAGAGCCCAGTAGAGCCCAGTAGAGCCCGACAGGTCCCGACAGGGCCCGACAGGGCCCAGTAGAGCCCGACAGAGCCCGACAGAGCCTGACAGAGCCCGAGAGGGCCCGACAGGGCCCAACAGAGCCCGACAGGGCCCAGTAGAGCCCGACAGAGCCCGACAGAGCCCGACAGAGCCCGACAGGGCCCAGTAGAGCCCGACAGGGCCCGACAGAGCCCGACAGAGCCCGACAGGGCCCGACAGGGCCCAACAGAGCCCGACAGAGCCCGACAGGGCCCGACAGAGCCCGACAGGGCCCGACAGGGCCCAGTAGAGCCCGATAGAGCCCGACAGAGCCCGACAGAGCCCGACAGGGCCCGACAGGGCCCGACACGGCCCGACAGGGCCCGACACGGCCCGATAGAGCCCGACAGGGCCCGACAGAGCCCGACAGGGCACGACAGAGCCCGACAGAGCGCGACAGGGCCCGACAGAGCCCGACAGAGCCCAACGGAGCCCGACAGGGCCCGACAGGGCCCAGTAGAGCCCGACAGAGCCCAGTAGAGCCCAGTAGAGCCCGACAGAGCCCGACAGAGCCCGACAGAGCCCAACAGGGCCCGACAGGGCCCGACAGGTCCCAGTAGAGCCCGACAGAGCCCGACAGGGCCCGACAGAGCCCGACAGAGCCCGACAGGGCCCGACAGAGCCCGACAGAGCCCGACAGGGCCCAGTAGAGCCCGACAGAGCCCGACAGAGCCCGACAGAGCCCGACAGGGCCCGACAGGGCCCGACAGGGCCCAGTAGAGCCCGACAGAGCCCGACAGGGCCCAACAGAGCCCGACAGAGCCCGACAGGGCCCGACAGAGCCCGACAGGGCCCGACAGGGCACGACAGAGCCCGACAGAGCCCGACAGGGCCCGACAGAGCCCGACAGAGCCCGACAGAGCCCGACAGAGCCCAGTAGAGCCCAGTAGAGCCCAACAGAGCCCGACAGAGCCCGACAGAGCCCGACAGGGCCCGACAGGGCCCAGTAGAGCCCGACAGAGCCCGACAGAGCCCGACAGGGCCCGACAGGGCCCAGTAGAGCCCGACAGAGCCCGACAGAGCCCAGTAGAGCCCAGTAGAGCCCGACAGAGCCCGACAGAGCCCGACAGAGCCCAACAGGGCCCGACAGAGCCCAACAGAGCCCGACAGGGCCCGACAGGGCCCAGTAGAGCCCGACAGAGCCCGACAGGGCCCGACAGAGCCCGACAGAGCCTGACAGGGCCCGACAGAGCCCGACAGAGCCCGACAGAGCCCGACAGGGCCCAGTAGAGCCCGACAGAGCCCGACAGAGCCCGACAGAGCCCAGTAGAGCCCGACAGAGCCCGACAGAGCCCGACAGGGCCCGACAGAGCCCGACAGAGCCCGACAGGGCCCGACAGGGCCCGACAGAGCCCGACAGAGCCCGACAGGGCCCGACAGAGCCCGACAGAGCCCGACAGGGCCCAGTAGAGCCCAGTAGAACCCGACAGAGCCCAGTAGAGCCCGACAGAGCCCGACAGAGCCCGACAGAGCCCGACAGGGCCCGACAGAGCCCGACAGAGCCCGACAGGGCCCGACAGGGCCCGACAGGGCCCAGTAGAGCCCGACAGAGCCCGACAGAGCCCAGTAGAGCCCGACAGAGCCCGACAGAGCCCGACAGAGCCCGACAGGGCCCGACAGGGCCCGACAGGGCCCAGTAGAGCCCGACAGAGCCCGACAGAGCCCGACAGGGCCCGACAGGGCCCGACAGGGCCCAGTAGAGCCCGACAGAGCCCGACAGAGCCCAACAGAGCCCAGTAGAGCCCGACAGAGCCCGACAGGGCCCGACAGGGCCCGACAGGGCCCGACAGGGCCCGACAGAGCCCGACAGGGCCCGACAGGGCCCGACAGAGCCCAGTAGAGCCCGACAGAGCCCGACAGAGCCCGACAGGGCCCGACAGGGCCCGACAGAGCGCGACAGAGCCCGACAGGGCCCGACAGGACACGACAGAGCCCGACAGAGCCCGACAGGGCCCGACAGAGCCCGACAGAGCCCGACAGAGCCCAGTAGAGCCCAGTAGAGCCCGACAGAGCCCGACAGAGCCCGACAGAGCCCGACAGGGCCCGACAGGGCCCAGTAGAGCCCGACAGAGCCCGACAGAGCCCGACAGAGCCCGACAGGGCCCGACAGGGCCCAGTAGAGCCCGACAGAGCCCGACAGAGCCCAGTAGAGCCCAGTAGAGCCCGACAGAGCCCGACACAGCCCGACAGAGCCCGACAGAGCCCAACAGGGCCCGACAGAGCCCGACAGAGCCCGACAGGGCCCGACAGGGCCCAGTAGAGCCCGACAGAGCCCGACAGGGCCCGACAGAGCCCGACAGAGCCTGACAGGGCCCGACAGAGCCCGACAGAGCCCGACAGAGCCCAGTAGAGGCCGACAGAGCCCGACAGAGCCCGACAGAGCCCGACAGGGCCCGACAGAGCCCGACAGAGCCCGACAGGGCCCGACAGGGCCCGACAGGGCCCAGTAGAGCCCGACAGAGCCCGACAGAGCCCGACAGAGCCCGACAGGGCCCGACAGGGCCCGACAGGGCCCAGTAGAGCCCGACAGAGCCCGACAGAGCCCGAGAGAGCCCGACAGGGCCCGACAGAGCCCGACAGAGCCCGACAGGGCCCGACAGAGCCCGACAGGGCCCGACAGGGCACGACAGAGCCCGACAGAGCCCGACAGGGCCCGACAGAGCCCGACAGAGCCCGACAGAACCCGACAGAGCCCGACAGAGCCCAGTAGAGCCCAGTAGAGCCCGACAGAGCCCGACAGAGCCCGACAGAGCCCGACAGGGCCCAGTAGAGCCCGACAGAGCCCGACAGAGCCCGACAGAGCCCGACAGGGCCCGACAGGGCCCAGTAGAGCCCGACAGAGCCCGACAGAGCCCAGTAGAGCCCAGTAGAGCCCGACAGAGCCCGACACAGCCCGACAGATCCCGACAGAGCCCGACAGGGCCCGACAGAGCCCGACAGAGCCCGACAGGGCCCGATAGGGCCCAGTAGAGCCCGACAGAGCCCGACAGAGCCCGACAGAGCCCGACAGAGCCGAGAGGGCCCGACAGAGCCCGACAGAGCCCGACAGAGCCCGACAGAGCCCGACAGGGCCCAGTAGAGCCCGACAGAGCCCGACAGAGCCCGAAAAAGCCCCGACAGCCAGGCAGAGGCCCGACAGACCGACAAGCCCGACAGCGCCCGACAGGGCCCAGTAGAGCCCGACAGAGCCCGACAGAGCCCGACAGAGCCCGACAGGGCCCGACAGAGCCCGACAGAGCCCGACAGAGCCCGACAGGGCCCGACAGGGCCCAGTAGAGCCCGACAGAGCCCGACAGAGCCCGACAGAGCCCGACAGAGCCCGACAGGGCCCAGTAGAGCCCGACAGAGCCCGACAGAGCCCGACAGAGCCCGACAGGGCCCGACAGAGCCCGACAGAGCCCGACAGGGCCCGACAGAGCCCGACAGAGCCCGACAGGGTCCGACAGAGCCTGACAGAGCCCGACAGGGCCCAGTAGAGCCCGACAGAGCCCGACAGAGCCCGACAGAGCCCGACAGGGCCCGACAGAGCCCGACAGGGCCCGACAGGGACCAACAGAGCCCGACAGAGCCCGACAGGGCCCGACAGAGCCCGACAGGGCCCAGTACAGCCCGACAGAGCCCGACAGAGCCCGACAGAGCCCGACAGGGCCCAGTAGAGCCCGACAGAGCCCGACAGAGCCCGACAGAGCCCAGTAGAGCCCGACAGAGCCCGACAGGGCCCGACAGGGCCCGACAGGGCCCAGTAGAGCCCGACAGAGCCCGACAGAGCCCAGTAGAGCCCAGTAGAGCCCGACAGAGCCCGACAGAGCCCGACAGAGCCCGACAGGGCCCGACAGAGCCCGACAGAGCCCGACAGGGCCCGACAGGGCCCGACAGAGCCCGACAGGGCCCGACAGGGCCCGACAGGGCCCAGTAGAGCCCGAAAGAGCCCGATAGAGCCCAGTAGAGCCCAGTAGAGCCCGACAGGTCCCGACAGGGCCCGACAGGGCCTAGTAGAGCCCGACAGAGCCCGACAGAGCCTGACAGAGCCCGACAGGGCCCGACAGGGCCCGACAGAGCCCGACAGGGCCCAGTAGAGCCCGACAGAGCCCGACAGAGCCCGACAGAGCCCGACAGGGCC
>NW_027017659.1:0-40797 GCF_036013445.1 Caloenas nicobarica
CCAGTAGAGCTCGACAGAGCCCGACAGAGCCCGACAGGGCCCGACAGGGCCCAGTAGAGCCCGACAGAGCCCGACAGAGCCCGACAGGGCCCGACAGGGCCCGACAGAGCCCGACAGAGCCCGACAGGGCCCGACAGACCCCAATAGAGCCCGACAGAGCCCAGTAGAGCCCGACAGAGCCCGACAGAGCCCGACAGAGCCCGACAGGGCCTGACAGGGCTCGACAGAGCCCAGTAGAGCCCGACAGAGCCCGACAGAGCCCGACAGAGCCCGACAGGGCCCGACAGGGACCGACACGGCCCGACAGAGCCCGACAGAGCCCGAGAGAACCCGACAGATACCGACAGAGCCCAGTAGAGCCCGACAGAGCCCGACAGAGCCCGACAGGGCCCGACAGGGCCCGACAGGGCCCGACAGAGCCCGACAGGGCCCGACAGGGAACAGTAGAGCCCAGTAGAGCCCGACAGAGCCCGACAGAGCCCGACAGAGCCCGACAGGGCCCGACAGGGCCTGACAGAGCCCGACAGGGCCCGACAGAGCCCGACAGAGCCCGATAGAGCCCGACAGGGCCCGACAGGGCCCAGTAGAGCCCGACAGAGCCCGACAGAGCCCGACAGGGCCCGACAGAGCCCGACAGGGCCCGACAGGGCCCAGTAGAGCCCGACAGGGCCCGACAGAGCCCGACAGAGCCCGACAGAGCCCGACAGGGCCCGACAGGGCCCGACAGAACCCGTCAGAGACCAGTAGAGCCCGACAGAGCCCGACAGAGCCCGACAGAGCCCGACAGAGCCCAGTAGAGCCCAGTAGAACCCGATAGAGCCCAGTAGAGCCGACAGAGCCCAACAGAGACCGACAGAGCCCGACAGGGCCCGACAGAGCCCGACAGGGCCCGACAGGGCCCGACAGAGCCCGACAGAGCCCGACAGAACCCGACAGAGCCCGACAGAGCCCAGTAGAGCCTGACAGAGCCCGACAGAGCCCGACAGAGCTCGACAGGGCCCGACAGGGCCCGACAGAGCCCGACAGAGCCCGACAGAGCCCGACAGGGCCCGACAGAGCCCGACAGAGCCCAGTAGAGCCCGACAGAGCCCGACAGAGCCCGACAGAGCCCGACAGGGCCCAGTAGAGCCCGACAGAGCCCGACAGAGCCCGACAGAGCCCGACAGGGCCCGACAGAGCCCGACAGAGCCCGACAGGGCCCAGTAGAGCCTCACAGAGCCCGACAGAGCTCGACAGAGCCCGACAAAGCCCGACAGGGCCCGACAGAGCCCGACAGAGCCCGACAGGGCCCGACAGAGCCCGACAGGGCCCGACAGGGCCCGACAGTGCCCGATAGAGCCCGACAGGGCCCAGTAGAGCCTGACAGAGCCCGACAGAGCTCGACAGAGCCCGACAGAGCCCGACAGGGCCCGACAGAGCCCGACAGAGCCCGACAGGGCCCAGTAGAGCCCGACAGAGCCCGACAGAGCCCGACAGAGCCCGACAGGGCCCGACAGAGCCCGACAGGGCCCGACAGAGCCCGACAGAGCCCAGTAGAGCCCGACAGAGCCCGACAGGGCCCGACAGGGAACAGTAGAGCCCAGTAGAGCACGACAGAGCCCGACAGAGCCCGACAGAGCCCGACAGGGCCCGACAGAGCCCGACAGAACCCGACAGAGCCCGACAGAGCCCGACAGGGCCCGACACGGCCCGACAGAGCCCGACAGAGCCCGACAGAACCCGACAGAGCCCGACAGAGCCCAGTAGAGCCCGACAGAGCCCGACAGAGCCCGACAGGGCCCGACAGGGCCCGACAGAGCCCGACAGAGCCCGACAGGGCCCGACAGAGCCCGACAGGGCCCGACAGGGAACAGTAGAGCCCAGTAGAGCCCGACAGAGCCCGACAGAGCCCGACAGAGCCCGACAGGGCCCGACAGAGCCCGACAGGGCCCAGTAGAGCCCGACAGAGCCCGACAGGGCCCGACAGGGCCCGACAGGGCCCAGTAGAGCCCGACAGAGCCCAGTAGAGCCCGACAGAGCCCGACAGAGCCCGACAGGGCCCGACAGGGCCCGACAGAGCCCGACAGGGCCCGACAGAGCCCGACAGAGCCCGACAGGGCCCGACAGAGCCCGACAGAGCCCGACAGGGCCCAGTAGAGCCCGACAGAGCCCGACAGAGCCCGACAGAGCCCGACAAAGCCCGACAGGGCCCGACAGGGCCCGACAGAGCCCCGACAGGGCCCGACAGAGCCCGACAGAGCCCGACAGGGCCCAGTAGAGCCCGACAGAGCCCGACAGGGCCCGACAGAGCCCGACAGAGCCCAGTAGAGCCCGACAGAGCCCGACAGGGCCCGACAGGGAACAGTAGAGCCCAGTAGAGCCCGACAGAGCCCGACAGAGCCCGACAGGGCCCGACAGAGCCCGACAGAACCCGACAGAGCCCGACAGAGCCCGACAGGGCCCGACACGGCCCGATAGAGCCCGACAGAGCCCGACAGAACCCGACAGAGCCCGACAGAGCCCAGTAGAGCCCGACAGAGCCCGACAGAGCCCGACAGAGCCCGACAGGGCCCGACAGGGCCCGACAGAGCCCGACAGGGCCCGACAGGGAACAGTAGAGCCCAGTAGAGCCCGACAGAGCCCGACAGAGCCCGACAGAGCCCGACAGGGGCCCGACAGAGCCCGACAGGGCCCAGTAGAGCCCGACAGAGCCCGACAGAGCCCGACAGGGCCCGACAGGGAACAGTAGAACCCAGTAGAGCCCGACAGAGCCCGACAGAGCCCGACAGGGCCTGACAGAGCCCGACAGAACCCGACAGAGCCCGACAGAGCCCGACAGGGCCCGACAGGGCCCGACAGAGCCCGACAGAGCCCGACAGAACCTGACACAGCCCGACAGAGCCCAGTAGAGCCCGACAGAGCCCGACAGAGCCCGACAGAGCCCGACAGGGCCCGACAGGGCCCGACAGAGCCCGACAGAGCCCAGTAGAGCCCGACAGAGCCCGACAGAGCCCGACAGGGCCCGACAGGGCCCGACAGGGCCCGACAGAGGCCGAAAGGGCCCGACAGAGCCCGACAGGGCCCGACAGGGAACAGTAGAGCCCAGTAGAGGCCCGACAGAGCCCGACAGAGCCCGACAGGGCCCGACAGAGCCCGACAGGGCCCAGTAGAGCCTGACAGAGCCCGACAGGGCCCGACAGGGCCCGACAGGGCCCAGTAGAGCCCGACAGAGCCCGACAGAGCCCGACAGAGCCCGACAGGGCCCGACAGAGCCCGACAGAGCCCGACAGAAACCGACAGAGCCCGACAGGGCCCAGTAGAGCCCGACAGAGCTCGACAGAGCCCGACAGGGCCCGACAGGGAACAGTAGAGCCCAGTAGAGCCCGACAGAGCCCGACAGAGCCCGACAGAGCCCGACAGGACCCGACAGAGCCCGACAGAACCCGACAGAGCCCGACAGAGCCCGACAGGGCCCGACAGGGCCCGACAGAGCCCGACAGAACCTGACAGAGCCCGACAGAGACCAGTAGAGCCCGACAGAGCCCGACAGAGCCCGACAGAACCCGACAGGGCCCGACAGGGCCCGACAGAGCCCGACAGAGCCCGACAGAGCCCAAGAGGGCCCGACAGAGCCCGACAGAGCCCGACAGAGCCCGACAGGGCCCGACAGGGCCCAGTAGAGCCCGACAGAGCCCGACAGAGCCCGATAGGGCCCGACAGGGCCCGACAGGGCCCGACAGAGCCCGACAGGGCCCGACAGAGCCCGATAGGGCCCAACAGGGCCCGACAGGGAACAGTAGAGCCCAGTAGAGCCCGACAGAGCCCGACAGAGCCCGACAGAGCCCGAGAGGGCCCGACAGAGCCCGACAGAGCCCGACAGAGCCCGACAGGGCCCGACAGGGCCCAGTAGAGCCCGACAGAGCCCGACAGAGCCCGATAGGGCCCGACAGGGCCCGACAGGGCCCGACAGAGCCCGACAGAGCCCGACAGAGCCCGATAGGGCCCGACAGGGCCCGACAGTGCCCGACAGGGCCCGACAGGGCCCGACAGAGCCCGACAGAGCCCGACAGGGCCCGACAGAGCCCGACAGGGCCCGACAGAGCCCGACAGAGCCCGACAGGGCCCAGTAGAGCCCGACAGAGCCCGACAGAGCCCGACAGAGCCCGACAAAGCTCGACAGGGCCCGACAGGGCCCAGTAGAGCCCGACAGGGCCCAGTAGAGCCCGACAGAGCCCGACAGAGCCCGACAGAGCCCGACAGAGCCTGACAGGGCCCGACAGAGCCCGACAGAGCCCGACAGGGCTTGACAGAGCCCGACAGGGCCCGACAGGGCCCGACAGAGCCCAGTAGAGCCCGACAGAGCCCAACAGAGCCCGACAGAGCCCGACAGGGCCCGACAGGGCCCGACAGAGCCCAGTAGAGCCCGACAGAGCCCGACAGAGCCCAGTAGAGCCCGACAGAGCCCGACAGAGCCCGACAGAGCCCGACAAAGCTCGACAGGGCCCGACAGGGCCCAGTAGAGCCCGACAGGGCCCGACAGAGCCCGACAGAGCCCGACAGAGCCCGACAGAGCCCGACAGGGCCCGACAGGGCCCGACAGAGCCCGACAGAGCCCGACAGGGCCCGACAGAGCCCGACAGAGCCCAGTAGAGCTCGACAGAGCCCGACAGAGCCCGACAGGGCCCGACAGGGCCCAGTAGAGCCCGACAGAGCCCGACAGAGCCCGACAGGGCCCGACAGGGCCCGACAGAGCCCGACAGAGCCCGACAGGGCCCGACAGACCCCAATAGAGCCCGACAGAGCCCAGTAGAGCCCGACAGAGCCCGACAGAGCCCGACAGAGCCCGACAGGGCCTGACAGGGCTCGACAGAGCCCAGTAGAGCCCGACAGAGCCCGACAGAGCCCGACAGAGCCCGACAGGGCCCGACAGGGACCGACACGGCCCGACAGAGCCCGACAGAGCCCGAGAGAACCCGACAGATACCGACAGAGCCCAGTAGAGCCCGACTAGAGCCCGACAGAGCCCGACAGAGCCCGACAGGGCCCGACAGGGCCCGACAGAGCCCGACAGAGCCCGACAGGGCCCGACAGAGCCCGACAGGGCCCGACAGGGAACAGTAGAGCCCAGTAGAGCCCGACAGAGCCCGACAGAGCCCGACAGAGCCCGACAGGGCCCGACAGGGCCTGACAGAGCCCGACAGGGCCCGACAGAGCCCGACAGAGCCCGATAGAGCCCGACAGGGCCCGACAGGGCCCAGTAGAGCCCGACAGAGCCCGACAGAGCCCGACAGGGCCCGACAGAGCCCGACAGGGCCCGACAGGGCCCAGTAGAGCCCGACAGGGCCCGACAGAGCCCGACAGAGCCCGACAGAGCCCGACAGGGCCCGACAGGGCCCGACAGAACCCGTCAGAGACCAGTAGAGCCCGACAGAGCCCGACAGAGCCCGACAGAGCCCGACAGAGCCCAGTAGAGCCCAGTAGAACCCGATAGAGCCCAGTAGAGCCCGACAGAGCCCGACAGAGACCGACAGAGCCCGACAGGGCCCGACAGAGCCCGACAGGGCCCGACAGAGCCCGACAGGGCCCGACAGGGCCCGACAGAGCCCGACAGAACCCGACAGAACCCGACAGAGCCCGACAGAGCCCAGTAGAGCCTGACAGAGCCCGACAGAGCCCGACAGAGCTCGACAGGGCCCGACAGGGCCCGACAGAGCCCGACAGAGCCCGACAGAGCCCGACAGGGCCCGACAGAGCCCGACAGAGCCCAGTAGAGCCCGACAGAGCCCGACAGAGCCCGACAGAGCCCGACAGGGCCCAGTAGAGCCCGACAGAGCCCGACAGAGCCCGACAGAGCCCGACAGGGCCCGACAGAGCCCGACAGAGCCCGACAGGGCCCAGTAGAGCCTCACAGAGCCCGACAGAGCTCGACAGAGCCCGACAAAGCCCGACAGGGCCCGACAGAGCCCGACAGAGCCCGACAGGGCCCGACAGAGCCCGACAGGGCCCGACAGGGCCCGACAGGGCCCGATAGAGCCCGACAGGGCCCAGTAGAGCCTGACAGAGCCCGACAGAGCTCGACAGAGCCCGACAAAGCCCGACAGGGCCCGACAGAGCCCGACAGAGGCCGACAGGGCCCGACAGAGCCCGACAGGGCCCGACAGGGAACAGTAGAGCCCAGTAGAGCCCGACAGAGCCCGACAGAGCCCGACAGGGCCCGACAGAGCCCGACAGGGCCCAGTAGAGCCCGACAGAGCCCGACAGGGCCCGACAGGGCCCGACAGGGCCCAGTAGAGCCCGACAGAGCCCGACAGAGCCCGACAGGGCCCGACAGAGCTCGACAGAGCCCGACAGAAACCGACAGAGCCCGACAGGGCCCAGTAGAGCCCGACAGAGCCCGACAGAGCCCGACAGGGCCCGACAGGGAACAGTAGAACCCAGTAGAGCCCGACAGAGCCTGACAGAGCCCGACAGAGCCCGACAGGGCCTGACAGAGCCCGACAGAACCCGACAGAGCCCGACAGAGCCCGACAGGGCCCGACAGGGCCCGACAGAGCCCGACAGAGCCCGACAGAACCTGACAGAGCCCGACAGAGCCCAGTAGAGCCCGACAGAGCCCGACAGAGCCCGACAGAGCCCGAAAGGGCCCGACAGGGCCCGACAGAGCCCGACAGAGCCCAGTAGAGCCCGACAGAGCCCGACAGAGCCCGACAGGGCCCGACAGGGCCCGACAGGGCCCGACAGAGGCCGACAGGGCCCGACAGAGCCCGACAGGGCCCGACAGCTAACAGTAGAGCCCAGTAGAGCCCGACAGAGCCCGACAGAGCCCGACAGGGCCCGACAGAGCCCGACAGGGCCCAGTAGAGCCCGACAGAGCCCGACAGAGCCCGACAGAGCCCGACAGGGCCCGACAGAGCCCGGACAGAGCCCGACAGAAACCGACAGAGCCCGACAGGGCCCAGTAGAGCCCGACAGAGCCCGACAGAGCCCGACAGAGCCCGACAGGGCCCGACAGAGCCCGACAGAGCCCGACAGAAACCGACAGAGCCCGACAGGGCCCAGTAGAGCCCGACAGAGCCCGACAGAGCCCGACAGGGCCCGACAGGGAACAGTAGAGCCCAGTAGAGCCCGACAGAGCCCGACAGAGCCCGACAGAGCCCGACAGGGCCCGACAGGGCCCGACAGGGCCCAGTAGAGCCCGACAGAGCCCGACAGAGCCCGACAGGGCCCGACAGGGAACAGTAGAGCCCAGTAGAGCCCGACAGAGCCCGACAGAGCCCGACAGAGCCCGACAGGGCCCGACAGAGCCCGACAGAACCCGACAGAGCCCGACAGGGCCCGACAGAGCCCGACAGAACCCGACAGAGCCCGACAGAGCCCGACAGGGCCCGACAGGGCCCGACAGAGCCCGACAGAACCTGACAGAGCCCGACAGAGACCAGTAGAGCCCGACAGAGCCCGACAGAGCCCGACAGAACCCGACAGGGCCCGACAGGGCCCGACAGAGCCCGACAGAGCCCGACAGGGCCCGACAGGGCCCGACAGAGCCCGACAGAGCCCGACAGAGCCTGACAGGGCCCGACAGGGCCCGACAGGGAACAGTAGAGCCCAGTAGAGCCCGACAGAGCCCGACAGAGCCCGACAGAGCCCGACAGGGCCCGACAGGGCCCAGTAGAGCCCGACAGAGCCCGACAGAGCCCGATAGGGCCCGACAGGGCCCGACAGGGCCCGACAGGGCCCGACAGAGCCCGACAGAACCCGACAGAGCCCGACAGAGCCCGACAGAGCCCGACAGGGCCCGACAGGGCCCGACAGGGAACAGTAGAGCCCAGTAGAGCCCGACAGAGCCCGACAGAGCCCGGCAGAGCCCGACAGAGCCCGACAGGGCCCGACAGGGCCCAGTAGAGCCCGACAGAGCCCGACAGAGCCCGATAGGGCCCGACAGGGCCCGACAGGGCCCGACAGAGCCCGACAGAGCCCGACAGAGCCCGATAGGGCCCGACAGGGCCCGACAGGGCCCGACAGAGCCCGACAGGGCCCGACAGAGCCCGACAGAGCCCGACAGGGCCCGACAGAGCCCGACAGAGCCCGACAGGGCCCAGTAGAGCCCGACAGAGCCCGACAGAGCCCGACAGAGCCCGACAAAGCTCGACAGGGCCCGACAGGGCCCAGTAGAGCCCGACAGGGCCCAGTAGAGCCCGACAGAGCCCGACAGAGCCCGACAGAGCCTGACAGGGCCCGACAGAGCCCGACAGAGCCCGACAGGGCTTGACAGAGCCCGACAGGGCCCGACAGGGCCCGACAGAGCCCAGTAGAGCCCGACAGAGCCCGACAGAGCCCGACAGGGCCCGACAGGGCCCGACAGAGCCCAGTAGAGCCCGACAGAGCCCGACAGAGCCCAGTAGAGCCCGACAGAGCCCGACAGGGCCCGACAGAGCCCGACAGAACCCGACAGAGCCCGACAGGGCCCGACAGGGCCCGACAGAGCCCGACAGAGCCCGACAGGGCCCAGTAGAGCCCGACAGAGCCCGACAGAGCCCGACAGAGCCCGACAGGGCCCGACAGACCCCGACAGAACCCGACAGAGCCCGACAGAGCCCGACAGGGCCGACACGGCCCGACAGAGCCCGACAGAGCCCGACAGAACCCGACAGATACCGACAGAGCCCAGTAGAGCCCGACAGAGCCCGACAGAGCCCGACAGAGCCCGACAGGGCCCGACAGGGCCCGACAGAGCCCGACAGAGCCCGACAGGGCCCGACAGAGCCCGACAGGGCCCGACAGGGAACAGTAGAGCCCAGTAGAGCCCGACATAGCCCGACATAGCCCGACATAGCCCGACAGAGACCGACAGAGCCCGACAGGGCCCGACAGGGCCCAGTAGAGCCCGACAGAGCCCAGTAGAGCCCGACAGAGCCCGACAGAGCCCGACAGGGCCCGACAGGGCCCGACAGAGCCCGACAGGGCCCGACAGAGCCCGACAGAGCCCGACAGGGCCCAGTAGAGCCCGACAGAGCCCGACAGAGCCCGACAGAGCCCGACAAAGCCCGACAGGGCCCGACAGAGCCCGACAGAGCCCGACAGGGCCCGACAGAGCCCGACAGGGCCCGACAGACCCCAACAGAGCCCGACAGAGCCCGACAGGGCCCAGTAGAGCCCGACAGAGCCCGACAGAGCCCGACAGAGCCCGACAGGGCCCGACAGAGCCCGACAGGGCCCGACAGAGCCCGACAGAGCCCAGTAGAGCTCGACAGAGCCCGACAGAGCCCGACAGGGCCCGACAGGGCCCAGTAGAGCCCGACAGGGCCCGACAGAGCCCGACAGAGCCCAGTAGAGCTCGACAGAGCCCGACAGAGCCCGACAGGGCCCGACAGGGCGCAGTAGAGCCCGACAGAGCCCGACAGAGCCCGACAGGGCCCGACAGGGCCCGACAGAACCCGTCAGAGACCAGTAGAGCCCGACAGAGCCCGACAGAGCCCGACAGAGCCCGACAGGGCCCGACCGAGCCCGACAGAGCACAGTAGAGCCCGACAGAGCCCGACAGGGCCCGACAGGGCCCGACAGAGCCCAGTAGAGCCCGACAGAGCCCGACAGGGCCCGACAGAGCCCGACAGAGCCCGACAGGGCCCGACAGAGCCCGACAGAGCCCAGTAGAGCCCGACAGAGCCCGACAGAGCCCGACAGAGCCCGAGAGGGCCTGACAGGGCCCGACAGGGCCCAGTAGAGCCCGACAGAGCCCGACAGAGCCCGACAGAGCCCGACAGGGCCCGACAGAGCCCGACAGAGCCCGCAAGGGCCCGACAGGGCCCGACAGAGCCCGACAGAGCCCAACAGAGCCCAGTAGAGCCCGACAGAGCCCGACAGAGCCCGACAGGGCCCGACAGGGCCCGACAGGGCCCAGTAGAGCCCGACAGAGCCCGACAGGGCCCGACAGGGCCCGACAGGGCCCAGTAGAGCCCGACAGAGCCCGACAGAGCCCGACAGAGCCCGACAGGGCCCGACAGGGCCCAGTAGAGCCCGACAGAGCCCGACAGAGCCCGACAGAGCCCGACAGGGCCCAGTTTAGCCCAGTAGAGCCCGACAGAGCCCGACAGAGCCCGACAGAGCCCAACAGAGCCCGACAGGGCCGGACAGGGCCCGACAGAGCCCGACAGGGCCCGACAGAGCCCGACAGACCCCGACAGGGCCCGACAGAGCCCGACAGAGCCCGACAGGGCCCAGTAGAGCCCGACAGAGCCCGACAGAGCCCGACAGAGCCCGACAGGGCCCGACAGAGCCCGACAGGGCCCGACAGGGCCCGACAGAGCCAGACAGAACCCGACAGAGCCCGACAGAGCCCGACAGGGCCCGACACGGCCCGACAGAGCCCGACAGAGCCCGACAGAACCCGACAGAGCCCGACAGAGCCCAGTAGAGCCCGACAGAGCCCGACAGAGCCCGACAGGGCCCGACAGGGCCCGACAGAGCCCGACAGAGCCCGACAGGGCCCGACAGAGCCCGACAGGGCCCGACAGGGAACAGTAGAGCCCAGTAGAGCCCGACAGAGCCCGACAGAGCCCGACAGAGCCCGACAGGGCCCGACAGAGCCCGACAGGGCCCAGTAGAGCCCGACAGAGCCCGACAGGGCCCGACAGGGCCCGACAGGGCCCAGTAGAGCCCGACAGAGCCCAGTAGAGCCCGACAGAGCCCGACAGAGCCCGACAGGGCCCGACAGGGCCCGACAGAGCCCGACAGGGCCCGACAGAGCCCGACAGAGCCCGACAGGGCCCGACAGAGCCCGACAGAGCCCGACAGGGCCCAGTAGAGCCCAACAGAGCCCGACAGAGCCCGACAGAGCCCGACAAAGCCCGACAGGGCCCGACAGGGCCCGACAGAGCCCGACAGGGCCCGACAGAGCCCGACAGAGCCCGACAGGACCCAGTAGAGCCCGACAGAGCCCGACAGGGCCCGACAGAGCCCGACAGAGCCCAGTAGAGCCCGACAGAGCCCGACAGGGCCCGACAGGGAACAGTAGAGCCCAGTAGAGCCCGACAGAGCCCGACAGAGCCCGACAGGGCCCGACAGAGCCCGACAGAACCCGACAGAGCCCGACAGAGCCCGACAGGGCCCGACACGGCCCGACAGAGCCCGACAGAGCCCGACAGAACCCGACAGAGCCCGACAGAGCCCAGTAGAGCCCGACAGAGCCCGACAGAGCCCGACAGAGCCCGACAGGGCCCGACAGGGCCCGACAGAGCCCGACAGGGCCCGACAGGGAACAGTAGAGCCCAGTAGAGCCCGACAGAGCCCGACAGAGCCCGACAGAGCCCGACAGGGCCCGACAGAGCCCGACAGGGCCCAGTAGAGCCCGACAGAGCCCGACAGGGCCCGACAGGGCCCGACAGGGCCCAGTAGAGCCCGACAGAGCCCAGTAGAGCCCGACAGAGCCCGACAGAGCCCGACAGGGCCCGACAGGGCCCGACAGAGCCCGACAGGGCCCGACAGAGCCCGACAGAGCCCGACAGGGCCCAGTAGAGCCCGACAGAGCCCGACAGAGCCCGACAAAGCCCGACAGGGCCCGACAGGGCCCGACAGAGCCCGACAGGGCCCGACAGAGCCCGACAGAGCCGGACAGAGCCGGACAGGGCCCGACAGAGCCCAACAGAGCCCGACAGAGCCCGACAGGGCCCAGTAGAGCCCGACAGAGCCCGACAGAGCCCGACAGAGCCCGACAGGGCCCGACAGAGCCCGACAGGGCCCGACAGATTCCGACAGGGCCCAGTAGAGCTCGACAGAGCCCGACAGAGCCCGACAGGGCCCGACAGGGCCCAGTAGAGCCCGACAGGGCCCGACAGAGCCCGACAGAGCCCGACAGAGCCCGACAGGGCCCGACAGGGCCCGACAGAACCCGTCAGAGACCAGTAGAGCCCGACAGAGCCCGACAGAGCCCGACAGAGCCCAGTAGAGCCCAGTAGAACCCGATAGAGCCCAGTAGAGCCCGACAGAGCCCGACAGAGACCGACAGAGCCCGACAGGGCCCGACAGAGCCCGACAGGGCCCGACAGGGCCCGACAGAGCCCGACAGAGCCCGACAGAACCCGACAGAGCCCGACAGAGCCCAGTAGAGCCTGACAGAGCCCGACAGAGCCCGACAGAGCTCGACAGGGCCCGACAGGGCCCGACAGAGCCCGACAGAGCCCGACAGAGCCCGACAGGGCCCGACAGAGCCCGACAGAGCCCAGTAGAGCCCGACAGAGCCCGACAGAGCCCGACAGAGCCCGACAGGGCCCAGTAGAGCCCGACAGAGCCCGACAGAGCCCGACAGAGCCCGACAGGGCCCGACAGAGCCCGACAGAGCCCGACAGGGCCCAGTAGAGCCTCACAGAGCCCGACAGAGCTCGACAGAGCCCGACAAAGCCCGACAGGGCCCGACAGAGCCCGACAGGGCCCGAAAGAGCCCGACAGTGCCCGATAGAGCCCAACAGGGCCCAGTAGAGCCTGACAGAGCCCGACAGAGCTCGACAGAGCCCGACAAAGCCCGACAGGGCCCGACAGAGCCCGACAGAGGCCGACAGGGCCCGACAGAGCCCGACAGGGCCCGACAGGGAACAGTAGAGCCCAGTAGAGCCCGACAGAGCCCGACAGAGCCCGACAGGGCCCGACAGAGCCCGACAGGGCCCAGTAGAGCCCGACAGAGCCCGACAGGGCCCGACAGGGCCCGACAGGGCCCAGTAGAGCCCGACAGAGCCCGACAGAGCCCGACAGGGCCCGACAGAGCTCGACAGAGCCCGACAGAAACCGACAGAGCCCGACAGGGCCCAGTAGAGCCCGACAGAGCCCGACAGAGCCCGACAGGGCCCGACAGGGAACAGTAGAACCCAGTAGAGCCCGACAGAGCCCGACAGAGCCCGACAGAGCCCGACAGGGCCTGACAGAGCCCGACAGAACCCGACAGAGCCCGACAGAGCCCGACAGGGCCCGACAGGGCCCGACAGAGCCCGACAGAGCCCGACAGAACCTGACAGAGCCCGACAGAGCCCAGTAGAGCCCGACAGAGCCCGACAGAGCCCGACAGGGCCCGACAGGGCCCGACACGGCCCGACAGAGCCCGACAGAGCCCGACAGGGCCCGACAGAGCCCGACAGGGCCCGACAGGGAACAGTAGAGCCCAGTAGAGCCCGACAGAGCCCGACAGAGCCCGACAGAGCCCGAGAGGGCCCGACAGAGCCCGACAGGGCCCAGTAGAGCCCGACAGAGCCCGACAGGGCCCGAGAGGGCCCGACAGGGCCCAGTAGAGCCCGACAGAGCCCGACAGAGCCCGACAGAGCCCAGTAGAGCCCGACAGAGCCCGACAGAGCCCGACAGAGCCCGACAGGGCCCAGTAGAGCCCGACAGAGCCCGACAGAGCCCGACAGAGCCCGACAGGGCCCGACAGAGCCCGACAGGGCCCGACAGGGCCCAGTAGAGCCTCACAGAGCCCGACAGAGCTCGACAGAGCCCGACAAAGCCCGACAGGGCCCGACAGAGCCCGACAGAGCCCGACAGGGCCCGACAGAGCCCGACAGGGCCCGAAAGAGCCCGACAGTGCCCGATAGAGCCCGACAGGGCCCAGTAGAGCCTGACAGAGCCCGACAGAGCTCGACAGAGCCCGACAAAGCCCGACAGGGCCCGACAGAGCCCGACAGAGGCCGACAGGGCCCGACAGAGCCCGACAGGGCCCGACAGGGAACAGTAGAGCCCAGTAGAGCCCGACAGAGCCCGACAGAGCCCGACAGGGCCCGACAGAGCCCGACAGGGCCCAGTAGAGCCCGACAGAGCCCGACAGGGCCCGACAGGGCCCGACAGGGCCCAGTAGAGCCCGACAGAGCCCGACAGAGCCCGACAGGGCCCGACAGAGCTCGACAGAGCCCGACAGGGACCAGTAGAGCCCGACAGAGCCCGACAGAGCCCGACAGGGCCCGACAGAGCTCGACAGAGCCCGACAGAAACCGACAGAGCCCGACAGGGCCCAGTAGAGCCCGACAGAGCCCGACAGAGCCCGACAGGGCCCGACAGGGAACAGTAGAACCCAGTAGAGCCCGACAGAGCCCGACAGAGCCCGACAGAGCCCGACAGGGCCCGACAGGGCCCGACAGAGCCCGACAGAGCCCGACAGAACCTGACAGAGCCCGACAGAGCCCAGTAGAGCCCGACAGAGCCCGACAGAGCCCGACAGAGCCCGACAGGGCCCGACAGGGCCCGACAGAGCACGACAGAGCCCGACAGGGCCCGACAGGGCCCGACAGGGCCCAGTAGAGCCCGACAGGGCCCGACAGGGCCCGACAGAGCCCGACAGAGCCCGACAGAGCCCGACAGGGCCCAGTAGAGCCCAGTAGAACCCGACAGAGCCCAATAGAGCCCGACAGAGCCCGACAGAGCCCGACAGAGCCCGACAGAGCCCGACAGGGCCCGACAGGGCCCGACAGAGCCCGACAGAGCCCAGTAGAGCCCGACAGAGCCCGACAGAGCCCGACAGAGCCCGACAGAGCTCGACAGGGCCCAGTAGAGCCCGACAGAGCCCGACAGAGCCCGACAGAGCTCGACAGGGCCCGACAGAGCCCGACAGAGCCCGACAGAGCCCGACAGAGACCAGTAGAGCCCGACAGAGCCCGACAGAGCCCGACAGAGCCCGACAGAGCCCGACAGAGCCCGACAGAGCCCAGTAGAGCCCGACAGAGCCCAGTAGAGCCCGACAGAGCCCGACAGAGCCCGACAGAGCCCGACAGAGCCCGACAGAGCCCGACAGGGCCCGACAGAGACCGACAGGACCCGACAGAGCCCGACAGGGCCCAGTAGAGCCCGACAGAGCCCGCCAGAGCCCGACAGAGCCCGACAGGGCCCGACAGGGCCCGACAGAGCCCGACAGAGCCCGACAGGGCCCGACAGAGCCCGACAGGGCCCAGTAGAGCCCGACAGAGCTCGACAGGGCCCGACAGAGCCCGACAGAGCCCGACAGGGCCCGACAGGGCCCGACAGAGCCCGACAGAGCCCGAAAGGGCCCGACAGGTCCCGACAGGGCCCAGTAGAGCCCGACAGAGCCCGACAGGGCCCGACAGGGCCCGACAGAGCCCGACAGAGACCAGTAGAGCCCGACAGAGCCCGACAGATCCCGACAGAGCCCGACAGGGCCCGACCGAGCCCGACAGAGCCCAGTAGAGCCCGACAGAGCCCGACAGAGCCCGACAGGGCTCAGTAGAGCCCAGTAGAACCCGACAGAGCCCGACAGAGCCCGACAGAGCCCGACAGAGCCCGACAGAGCCCGACAGGGCCCGACAGGGCCCGACAGAGACCGACAGAGACCGACAGAGACCGACAGAGCCCGACAGAGACCGACAGGACCCGACAGAGCCCGACAGAGCCCGACAGAGCCCGACAGAGCCCAACAGAGCCCAACAGAGCCCAACAGAGCCCGACAGGGCCCGACAGAGCCCGACAGAACCCGACAGAGCCCAGTAGAGCCCGACAGAGCCCGGCAGAGCCCGACAGGGCCCGACAGGGCCCGACAGGGCCCGACAGAGCCCGACAGAGCCCGACAGAGCCCGACAGGGCCCGACAGAGCCCGACAGGGCCCGACAGAGCCCGACAGGGCCCAGTAGAGCCCGACAGAGCCCGACAGAGCCCGACAGAGCCCGACAGGGCCCGACAGAGCCCGACAGGGCCCGACAGAGCCCAGTAGAGCTCGACAGAGCCCGACAGAGCCCGACAGGGCCCGACAGAGCCCGACAGGGCCCGACAGGGCCCGACAGGGCCCAGTAGAGCCCGACAGAGTCCGACAGGGCCCGACAGAGCCCGACAGGGCCCGACAGGGCCCGACAGGGCCCGACAGGGCCCGACAGGGCCCAGTAGAGCCCGACAGAGCCCGACAGAGCCCGACAGGGCCCGACAGAGCCCGACAGAGCCCGACAGGGCCCAGTAGAGCCCGACAGAGCGCGACAGAGCCCGACAGAGCCCGACAGAGCCCGACAGGGCCCGACAGAGCCCGACAGGGCCCGACAGGGCCCGACAGAGCCCAGTAGAGCTCGACAGAGCCCGACAGAGCCCGACAGGGCCCAGTAGAGCCCGACAGAGCCCGACAGGGCCCGACAGGGCCCGACAGAGACCAGTAGAGCCCGACAGAGCCCGACAGAGCCCGACAGAGCTTGACAGAGCCCGACAGGGCCCGACCTAGCCCGACAGAGCCCAGTAGAGCCCGACAGAGCCCGACAGGGCCCAGTAGAGCCCAGTAGAACCCGACAGAGCCCAGTAGAGCCCGACAGAGCCCGACAGAGCCCGACAGAGCCCGACAGGGCCCGACAGAGCCCGACAGAACCCGACAGAGCCCAGTAGAGCCCGACAGAGCCCGACAGAGCCCGACAGAGCTCGACAGGGCCCGACAGGGCCCGACAGGGCCCAGTAGAGCCCGACAGAGCCCGACAGGGCCCGACAGAGCCCGACAGAGCCCGACAGAGCCCGACAGGGCCCGACAGGGCACGACAGAGCCCGACAGAGCCCGACAGGGCCCGACAGAGCCCGACAGAGCCCGACAGGGCCCAGTAGAGCCCGACAGAGCCCGACAGAGCCCGACAGAGCCCGACAGGGCCCGACAGGGCCCGACAGAGCCAGTAGAGCTCGACAGAGCCCGACAGAGCCCGACAGGGCCCAGTAGAGCCCAGTAGAACCCGACAGAGCCCGACAGAGCCCGACAGAGCCCGACAGAGCCCGACAGAGCTCGACAGGGCCCGAAAGAGCCCGACAGAGCCCGACAGGGCCCGACAGAGCCAGTAGAGCCCGACAGAGCCCGACAGAGCCCGACAGAGCCCGACAGGGCCCGACCGAGCCCGACAGAGCCCAGTAGAGCCCGACAGAGCCCGACAGAGCCCGACAGAGCCCGACAGAGCCCGACAGGGCCCAGTAGAGCCCAGTAGAACCCGACAGAGCCCGACAGAGCCCGACAGAGCCTGACAGGGCCCGACAGGGCCCGACAGAGACCAGTAGAGCCCGACAGAGCCCAACAGAGCCCGACAGGGCCCGACAGAGCCCGACAGAGCCCGACAGGGCCCGACAGGGCCCGACAGGGCCCGACAGAGACCAGTAGAGCCCGACAGAGCCCGACAGAGCCCGACAGAGCCCGACAGAGCCCGACAGAGCCCGACAGGGCCCGACCGAGCCCGACCGAGCCCAGTAGAGCCCGACAGAGCCCGACAGAGCCCGACAGGGCCCAGTAGAGCCCAGTAGAACCCGACAGAGCCCGACAGAGCCCGACAGGGCCCGACAGGGCCCGACAGGGCCCGACAGAGCCCGACAGGGCCCGACAGGGCCCGACAGAGCCCGACAGAGCCCGACAGAGCCCGACAGGCCCCGACAGGCCCCGACAGGGCCCGACAGAGCCCGACAGAGCCCAGTAGAGCCCGACAGGGCCCGACAGAGCCCGACAGAGCCCGACAGAGCCCGACAGAGCCCGACAGAGCCCGACAGGGCCCAGTAGAGCCCGACAGAGCCCGACAGAGCCCGACAGAGCCCGACAGAGCCCGACAGAGCCCAGTAGAGCCCGACAGAGCCCGACAGAGCCCGACAGGGCCCAGTAGAGCCCGACAGAGCCCAACAGGGCCCGACAGAGCCCGACAGAGCCCGACAGAGCCCGACAGAGCCCGACAGAGCCCGACAGAGCCCAGTAGAACCCGACAGAGCCCAATAGAGCCCGACAGAGCCCGACAGAGCCCGACAGGGCCCGACAGAGCCCGACAGAGCCCGACAGAGCCCGACAGAGCCCGACAGAGCCCAGTAGAGCCCGACAGAGCCCGACAGAGCCCGACAGAGCCCGACAGAGCTCGACAGGGCCCGACAGGGCCCGACAGGGCCCGACAGAGACCGACAGAGACCGACAGAACCCGACAGAGCCCGACAGGGCCCGACAGGGCCCGACAGAGACCGACAGAGCCCGACAGAACCCGACAGAGCCCGACAGAGCCCAGTAGAGCCCGACAGAGCCCGACAGAGCCCGACAGAGCCCGACAGAGCCCGACAAAGCCCGACAGGGCCCGACAGGGCCAGACAGAGCCCGACAGGGCCCGACAGAGCCCGACAGAGCCCGACAGAGCCCGACAGGGCCCGACAGGGCCCAGTAGAGCCCGACAGAGCCCGACAGGGCCCGACAGAGCCCGACAGAGCCCGACAGAGCCCGACAGGGCCCAGTAGAGCCCAGTAGAACCCGACAGAGCCCAATAGAGCCCGACAGAGCCCGACAGAGCCCGACAGAGCCCGACAGGGCCCAGTAGAGCCCAGTAGAGCCCGACAGAGCCCGACAGAGCCCGACAGGGCCCGAAAGGGCCCGACAGGGCCCGACAGGGCCCGACAGAGCCCGACAGAGCCCGACAGGGCCCGACAGGTCCCAACAGAGCCCGACAGAGCCCGACAGGGCCCGACAGGGCCCGACAGGGCCCGACAGAGCCCGACAGAACCCGACAGAGCCCGACAGAGCCCGACAGAGCCCAGTAGAGCCCGACAGAGCCCGACAGAGCCCGACAGAGCCCGACAGAGCCCGACAGGGCCCAGTAGAGCCCGACAGAGCCCGACAGGGCCCGACAGAGCCCGACAGAGCCCGACAGAACCCGACAGAGCCCGACAGAACCCGACAGAGCCCGACAGAGCCCGACAGAGCCCAGTAGAGCCCGACAGAGCCCGACAGAGCCCGACAGAGCCCGACAGAGCCCGACAGGGCCCAGTAGAGCCCGACAGAGCCCGACAGGGCCCGACAGAGCCCGACAGAGCCCGACAGAGCCCGACAGAGCCCGACAGGGCCCGACAGAGCCCGACAGAGCCCGACAGAGCCCGACAGAGCCCGACAGGGCCCGACAGGGCCCGACAGGGCCCAGTAGAGCCCGACAGGGCCCGACAGGGCCCGACAGAGCCCGACAGAGCCCGACAGAGCCCGACAGAGCCCGACAGGGCCCAGTAGAGCCCAGTAGAACCCGACAGAGCCCAATAGAGCCCGACAGAGCCCGACAGAGCCCGACAGAGCCCGACAGGGCCCGACAGGGCCCGACAGAGCCCGACAGAGCCCAGTAGAGCCCAACAGAGCCCGACAGAGCCCGACAGAGCTCGACAGGGCCCAGTAGAGCCCGACAGAGCCCGACAGAGCCCGACAGAGCTCGACAGGGCCCGACAGAGCCCGACAGAGCCCGACAGAGCCCGACAGAACCCGACAGAGCCCGACAGAGCCCAGTAGAGCCCGACAGAGCCCGACAGAGCCCGACAGAGCCCGACAGAGCCCGACAGAGTCCAGTAGAGCCCGACAGAGCCCAGTAGAGCCCGACAGAGCCCGACAGAGCCCGACAGAGCCCGACAGGGCCCGACAGAGCCCGACAGGGCCCAGTAGAGCCCGACAGAGCCCGCCAGAGCCCGACAGAGCCCGACAGGGCCCGACAGAGCCCGACAGAGCCCAGTAGAGCTCGACAGAGCCCGACAGGGCCCGACAGAGCCCGACAGGGCCCAGTAGAGCCCGACAGAGCTCGACAGGGCCCGACAGAGCCCGACAGAGCCCGACAGGGCCCGACAGGGCCCGACAGAGCCCGACAGAGCCCGACAGGGCCCGACAGAGCCCGACAGAGCCCGACAGGGCCCAGTAGAGCCCGACAGAGCCCGACAGAGCCCGACAGGGCCCGACAGGGCCCGACAGGGCCCGACAGGGCCCAGTAGAGCTCGACAGAGCCCGACAGAGCCCGACAGGGCCCGACAGGGCCCGACAGGGCCCAGTAGAGCCCGACAGAGCCCGACAGGGCCCGACAGGGCCCGACAGAGCCCGACAGGGCCCGACAGGGCCCGACAGAGCCCGACAGAGACCAGTAGAGCCCGACAGAGCCCGACAGAGCCCGACAGAGCCCGACAGGGCCCGACAGGGCCCGACCGAGCCCGACAGAGCCCAGTAGAGCCTGACAGAGCCCGACAGAGCCCGACAGGGCTCAGTAGAGCCCAGTAGAACCCGACAGAGCCCGACAGAGCCCGACTGAGCCCGACAGAGCCCGACAGGGCCCGACAGGGCCCGACAGGGCCCGACAGGGCCCGACAGGGCCCGACAGAGACCGACAGAGCCCGACAGAGCCCGACAGAGACCGACAGGACCCGACAGAGCCCGACAGAGCCCGACAGAGCCCAACCGAGCCCGACAGAGCCCGACAGGGCCCGACAGAGCCCGACAGAACCCGACAGAGCCCAGTAGAGCCCGACAGAGCCTGACAGAGCCCGACAGAGCCCGACAGGGCCCGACAGGGAACAGTAGAGCCCAGTAGAGCCCGACAGAGCCCGACAGAGCCCGACAGGGCCCGACAGAGCCCGACAAAGCCCGACAGGGCCCGACAGAGCCCGACAGAGGCCGACAGGGCCCGACAGAGCCCGACAGGGCCCGACAGGGAACAGTAGAGCCCGACAGAGCCCGACAGGGCCCGACAGGGCCCGACAGGGCCCAGTAGAGCCCGACAGAGCCCGACAGAGCCCGACAGGGCCCGACAGAGCTCGACAGAGCCCGACAGAAACCGACAGAGCCCGACAGGGCCCAGTAGAGCCCGACAGAGCCCGACAGGGCCCGACAGGGCCCGACAGAGCCCGACAGAGCCCGACAGAACCTGACAGAGCCCGACAGAGCCCAGTAGAGCCCGACAGAGCCCGACAGAGCCCGACAGGGCCCGACAGGGCCCGACACGGCCCGACAGAGCCCGACAGAGCCCGACAGGGCCCGACAGAGCCCGACAGGGCCCGACAGGGAACAGTAGAGCCCAGTAGAGCCCGACAGAGCCCGACAGAGCCCGACAGAGCCCGAGAGGGCCCGACAGAGCCCGACAGGGCCCAGTAGAGCCCGACAGAGCCCGACAGGGCCCGAGAGGGCCCGACAGGGCCCAGTAGAGCCCGACAGAGCCCGACAGAGCCCGACAGAGCCCAGTAGAGCCCGACAGAGCCCGACAGAGCCCGACAGAGCCCGACAGGGCCCAGTAGAGCCCGACAGAGCCCGACAGAGCCCGACAGAGCCCGACAGGGCCCGACAGAGCCCGACAGGGCCCGACAGGGCCCAGTAGAGCCTCACAGAGCCCGACAGAGCTCGACAGAGCCCGACAAAGCCCGACAGGGCCCGACAGAGCCCGACAGAGCCCGACAGGGCCCGACAGAGCCCGACAGGGCCCGAAAGAGCCCGACAGTGCCCGATAGAGCCCGACAGGGCCCAGTAGAGCCTGACAGAGCCCGACAGAGCTCGACAGAGCCCGACAAAGCCCGACAGGGCCCGACAGAGCCCGACAGAGGCCGACAGGGCCCGACAGAGCCCGACAGGGCCCGACAGGGAACAGTAGAGCCCAGTAGAGCCCGACAGAGCCCGACAGAGCCCGACAGGGCCCGACAGAGCCCGACAGGGCCCAGTAGAGCCCGACAGAGCCCGACAGGGCCCGACAGGGCCCGACAGGGCCCAGTAGAGCCCGACAGAGCCCGACAGAGCCCGACAGGGCCCGACAGAGCTCGACAGAGCCCGACAGGGCCCAGTAGAGCCCGACAGAGCCCGACAGAGCCCGACAGGGCCCGACAGAGCTCGACAGAGCCCGACAGAAACCGACAGAGCCCGACAGGGCCCAGTAGAGCCCGACAGAGCCCGACAGAGCCCGACAGGGCCCGACAGGGAACAGTAGAACCCAGTAGAGCCCGACAGAGCCCGACAGAGCCCGACAGAGCCCGACAGGGCCCGACAGGGCCCGACAGAGCCCGACAGAGCCCGACAGAACCTGACAGAGCCCGACAGAGCCCAGTAGAGCCCGACAGAGCCCGACAGAGCCCGACAGAGCCCGACAGGGCCCGACAGGGCCCGACAGAGCCCGACAGAGCCCGACAGGGCCCGACAGGGCCCGACAGGGCCCAGTAGAGCCCGACAGGGCCCGACAGGGCCCGACAGAGCCCGACAGAGCCCGACAGAGCCCGACAGGGCCCAGTAGAGCCCAGTAGAACCCGACAGAGCCCAATAGAGCCCGACAGAGCCCGACAGAGCCCGACAGAGCCCGACAGAGCCCGACAGGGCCCGACAGGGCCCGACAGAGCCCGACAGAGCCCAGTAGAGCCCGACAGAGCCCGACAGAGCCCGACAGAGCCCGACAGAGCTCGACAGGGCCCAGTAGAGCCCGACAGAGCCCGACAGAGCCCGACAGAGCTCGACAGGGCCCGACAGAGCCCGACAGAGCCCGACAGAGCCCGACAGAGACCAGTAGAGCCCGACAGAGCCCGACAGAGCCCGACAGAGCCCGACAGAGCCCGACAGAGCCCGACAGAGCCCAGTAGAGCCCGACAGAGCCCAGTAGAGCCCGACAGAGCCCGACAGAGCCCGACAGAGCCCGACAGAGCCCGACAGAGCCCGACAGGGCCCGACAGAGACCGACAGGACCCGACAGAGCCCGACAGGGCCCAGTAGAGCCCGACAGAGCCCGCCAGAGCCCGACAGAGCCCGACAGGGCCCGACAGGGCCCGACAGAGCCCGACAGAGCCCGACAGGGCCCGACAGAGCCCGACAGGGCCCAGTAGAGCCCGACAGAGCTCGACAGGGCCCGACAGAGCCCGACAGAGCCCGACAGGGCCCGACAGGGCCCGACAGAGCCCGACAGAGCCCGAAAGGGCCCGACAGGTCCCGACAGGGCCCAGTAGAGCCCGACAGAGCCCGACAGGGCCCGACAGGGCCCGACAGAGCCCGACAGATCCCGACAGAGCCCGACAGGGCCCGACCGAGCCCGACAGAGCCCAGTAGAGCCCGACAGAGCCCGACAGAGCCCGACAGGGCTCAGTAGAGCCCAGTAGAACCCGACAGAGCCCGACAGAGCCCGACAGAGCCCGACAGAGCCCGACAGAGCCCGACAGAGCCCGACAGGGCCCGACAGGGCCCGACAGAGACCGACAGAGACCGACAGAGACCGACAGAGCCCGACAGAGACCGACAGGACCCGACAGAGCCCGACAGAGCCCGACAGAGCCCGACAGAGCCCAACAGAGCCCAACAGAGCCCAACAGAGCCCAACAGAGCCCGACAGGGCCCGACAGAGCCCGACAGAACCCGACAGAGCCCAGTAGAGCCCGACAGAGCCCGGCAGAGCCCGACAGGGCCCGACAGGGCCCGACAGGGCCCGACAGAGCCCGACAGAGCCCGACAGAGCCCGACAGGGCCCGACAGAGCCCGACAGGGCCCGACAGAGCCCGACAGGGCCCAGTAGAGCCCGACAGAGCCCGACAGAGCCCGACAGAGCCCGACAGGGCCCGACAGAGCCCGACAGGGCCCGACAGAGCCCAGTAGAGCTCGACAGAGCCCGACAGAGCCCGACAGGGCCCGACAGAGCCCGACAGGGCCCGACAGGGCCCGACAGGGCCCAGTAGAGCCCGACAGAGTCCGACAGGGCCCGACAGAGCCCGACAGGGCCCGACAGGGCCCGACAGGGCCCGACAGGGCCCGACAGGGCCCAGTAGAGCCCGACAGAGCCCGACAGAGCCCGACAGGGCCCGACAGAGCCCGACAGAGCCCGACAGGGCCCAGTAGAGCCCGACAGAGCGCGACAGAGCCCGACAGAGCCCGACAGAGCCCGACAGGGCCCGACAGAGCCCGACAGGGCCCGACAGGGCCCGACAGAGCCCAGTAGAGCTCGACAGAGCCCGACAGAGCCCGACAGGGCCCAGTAGAGCCCGACAGAGCCCGACAGGGCCCGACAGGGCCCGACAGAGACCAGTAGAGCCCGACAGAGCCCGACAGAGCCCGACAGAGCTTGACAGAGCCCGACAGGGCCCGACCTAGCCCGACAGAGCCCAGTAGAGCCCGACAGAGCCCGACAGGGCCCAGTAGAGCCCAGTAGAACCCGACAGAGCCCAGTAGAGCCCGACAGAGCCCGACAGAGCCCGACAGAGCCCGACAGGGCCCGACAGAGCCCGACAGAACCCGACAGAGCCCAGTAGAGCCCGACAGAGCCCGACAGAGCCCGACAGAGCTCGACAGGGCCCGACAGGGCCCGACAGGGCCCAGTAGAGCCCGACAGAGCCCGACAGGGCCCGACAGAGCCCGACAGAGCCCGACAGAGCCCGACAGGGCCCGACAGGGCACGACAGAGCCCGACAGAGCCCGACAGGGCCCGACAGAGCCCGACAGAGCCCGACAGGGCCCAGTAGAGCCCGACAGAGCCCGACAGAGCCCGACAGAGCCCGACAGGGCCCGACAGGGCCCGACAGAGCCAGTAGAGCTCGACAGAGCCCGACAGAGCCCGACAGGGCCCAGTAGAGCCCAGTAGAACCCGACAGAGCCCGACAGAGCCCGACAGAGCCCGACAGAGCCCGACAGAGCTCGACAGGGCCCGAAAGAGCCCGACAGAGCCCGACAGGGCCCGACAGAGCCAGTAGAGCCCGACAGAGCCCGACAGAGCCCGACAGAGCCCGACAGGGCCCGACCGAGCCCGACAGAGCCCAGTAGAGCCCGACAGAGCCCGACAGAGCCCGACAGAGCCCGACAGAGCCCGACAGGGCCCAGTAGAGCCCAGTAGAACCCGACAGAGCCCGACAGAGCCCGACAGAGCCTGACAGGGCCCGACAGGGCCCGACAGAGACCAGTAGAGCCCGACAGAGCCCAACAGAGCCCGACAGGGCCCGACAGAGCCCGACAGAGCCCGACAGGGCCCGACAGGGCCCGACAGGGCCCGACAGAGACCAGTAGAGCCCGACAGAGCCCGACAGAGCCCGACAGAGCCCGACAGAGCCCGACAGAGCCCGACAGGGCCCGACCGAGCCCGACCGAGCCCAGTAGAGCCCGACAGAGCCCGACAGAGCCCGACAGGGCCCAGTAGAGCCCAGTAGAACCCGACAGAGCCCGACAGAGCCCGACAGGGCCCGACAGGGCCCGACAGGGCCCGACAGAGCCCGACAGGGCCCGACAGGGCCCGACAGAGCCCGACAGAGCCCGACAGAGCCCGACAGGCCCCGACAGGCCCCGACAGGGCCCGACAGAGCCCGACAGAGCCCAGTAGAGCCCGACAGGGCCCGACAGAGCCCGACAGAGCCCGACAGAGCCCGACAGAGCCCGACAGAGCCCGACAGGGCCCAGTAGAGCCCGACAGAGCCCGACAGAGCCCGACAGAGCCCGACAGAGCCCGACAGAGCCCAGTAGAGCCCGACAGAGCCCGACAGAGCCCGACAGGGCCCAGTAGAGCCCGACAGAGCCCAACAGGGCCCGACAGAGCCCGACAGAGCCCGACAGAGCCCGACAGAGCCCGACAGAGCCCGACAGAGCCCAGTAGAACCCGACAGAGCCCAATAGAGCCCGACAGAGCCCGACAGAGCCCGACAGGGCCCGACAGAGCCCGACAGAGCCCGACAGAGCCCGACAGAGCCCGACAGAGCCCAGTAGAGCCCGACAGAGCCCGACAGAGCCCGACAGAGCCCGACAGAGCTCGACAGGGCCCGACAGGGCCCGACAGGGCCCGACAGAGACCGACAGAGACCGACAGAACCCGACAGAGCCCGACAGGGCCCGACAGGGCCCGACAGAGACCGACAGAGCCCGACAGAACCCGACAGAGCCCGACAGAGCCCAGTAGAGCCCGACAGAGCCCGACAGAGCCCGACAGAGCCCGACAGAGCCCGACAAAGCCCGACAGGGCCCGACAGGGCCAGACAGAGCCCGACAGGGCCCGACAGAGCCCGACAGAGCCCGACAGAGCCCGACAGGGCCCGACAGGGCCCAGTAGAGCCCGACAGAGCCCGACAGGGCCCGACAGAGCCCGACAGAGCCCGACAGAGCCCGACAGGGCCCAGTAGAGCCCAGTAGAACCCGACAGAGCCCAATAGAGCCCGACAGAGCCCGACAGAGCCCGACAGAGCCCGACAGGGCCCAGTAGAGCCCAGTAGAGCCCGACAGAGCCCGACAGAGCCCGACAGGGCCCGAAAGGGCCCGACAGGGCCCGACAGGGCCCGACAGAGCCCGACAGAGCCCGACAGGGCCCGACAGAGCCCGACAGGGCCCGACAGGTCCCAACAGAGCCCGACAGAGCCCGACAGGGCCCGACAGGGCCCGACAGGGCCCGACAGAGCCCGACAGAACCCGACAGAGCCCGACAGAGCCCGACAGAGCCCAGTAGAGCCCGACAGAGCCCGACAGAGCCCGACAGAGCCCGACAGAGCCCGACAGAGCCCGACAGGGCCCAGTAGAGCCCGACAGAGCCCGACAGGGCCCGACAGAGCCCGACAGAGCCCGACAGAACCCGACAGAGCCCGACAGAACCCGACAGAGCCCGACAGAGCCCGACAGAGCCCAGTAGAGCCCGACAGAGCCCGACAGAGCCCGACAGAGCCCGACAGAGCCCGACAGGGCCCAGTAGAGCCCGACAGAGCCCGACAGGGCCCGACAGAGCCCGACAGAGCCCGACAGAGCCCGACAGAGCCCGACAGAGCCCGACAGAGCCCGACAGAGCCCGACAGGGCCCGACAGGGCCCGACAGGGCCCAGTAGAGCCCGACAGGGCCCGACAGGGCCCGACAGAGCCCGACAGAGCCCGACAGAGCCCGACAGAGCCCGACAGGGCCCAGTAGAGCCCAGTAGAACCCGACAGAGCCCAATAGAGCCCGACAGAGCCCGACAGAGCCCGACAGAGCCCGACAGGGCCCGACAGGGCCCGACAGAGCCCGACAGAGCCCAGTAGAGCCCAACAGAGCCCGACAGAGCCCGACAGAGCTCGACAGGGCCCAGTAGAGCCCGACAGAGCCCGACAGAGCCCGACAGAGCTCGACAGGGCCCGACAGAGCCCGACAGAGCCCGACAGAGCCCGACAGAACCCGACAGAGCCCGACAGAGCCCAGTAGAGCCCGACAGAGCCCGACAGAGCCCGACAGAGCCCGACAGAGCCCGACAGAGTCCAGTAGAGCCCGACAGAGCCCAGTAGAGCCCGACAGAGCCCGACAGAGCCCGACAGAGCCCGACAGGGCCCGACAGAGCCCGACAGGGCCCAGTAGAGCCCGACAGAGCCCGCCAGAGCCCGACAGAGCCCGACAGGGCCCGACAGAGCCCGACAGAGCCCAGTAGAGCTCGACAGAGCCCGACAGGGCCCGACAGAGCCCGACAGGGCCCAGTAGAGCCCGACAGAGCTCGACAGGGCCCGACAGAGCCCGACAGAGCCCGACAGGGCCCGACAGGGCCCGACAGAGCCCGACAGAGCCCGACAGGGCCCGACAGAGCCCGACAGAGCCCGACAGGGCCCAGTAGAGCCCGACAGAGCCCGACAGAGCCCGACAGGGCCCGACAGGGCCCGACAGGGCCCGACAGGGCCCAGTAGAGCTCGACAGAGCCCGACAGAGCCCGACAGGGCCCGACAGGGCCCGACAGGGCCCAGTAGAGCCCGACAGAGCCCGACAGGGCCCGACAGGGCCCGACAGAGCCCGACAGGGCCCGACAGGGCCCGACAGAGCCCGACAGAGACCAGTAGAGCCCGACAGAGCCCGACAGAGCCCGACAGAGCCCGACAGGGCCCGACAGGGCCCGACCGAGCCCGACAGAGCCCAGTAGAGCCTGACAGAGCCCGACAGAGCCCGACAGGGCTCAGTAGAGCCCAGTAGAACCCGACAGAGCCCGACAGAGCCCGACTGAGCCCGACAGAGCCCGACAGGGCCCGACAGGGCCCGACAGGGCCCGACAGGGCCCGACAGGGCCCGACAGAGACCGACAGAGCCCGACAGAGCCCGACAGAGACCGACAGGACCCGACAGAGCCCGACAGAGCCCGACAGAGCCCAACCGAGCCCGACAGAGCCCGACAGGGCCCGACAGAGCCCGACAGAACCCGACAGAGCCCAGTAGAGCCCGACAGAGCCTGACAGAGCCCGACAGAGCCCGGCAGAGCCCGAGACAGGGCCCGACAGGGCCCGACAGAGCCCGACAGAGCCCGACAGGGCCCAGTACAGCCCGACAGAGCCCGACAGAGCCCGACAGAGCCCGACAAAGCCCGACAGGGCCCGACAGGGCCCGACAGGGCCCGACAGAGCCCGACAGGGCCCGACAGAGCCCGACAGAGCCCGACAGAGCCCGACAGGGCCCGACAGAGCCCGACAGAGCCCGACAGAGCCCGACAGAGCCCGACAGGGCCCAGTAGAGCCCGACAGAGCCTGACAGAGCCCGACAAAGCCCGACAGGGCCCGACAGGGCCCGACAGGGCCCGACAGAGCCTGACAGAGCCCAGTAGAGCTCGACAGAGCCCGACAGAGCCCGACAGGGCCCGACAGAGCCCGACAGGGCCCGACAGGTCCCAACAGAGCCCGACAGAGCCCGACAGGGCCCGACAGGGCCCGACAGAGCCCGACAGAACCCGACAGAGCCCGACAGAGCCCAGTAGAGCCCGACAGAGCCCGACAGGGCCCGACAGAGCCCGACAGAGCCCGACAGAGCCCGACAGGGCCCAGTAGAGCCCGACAGAGCCCGACAGGGCCCGACAGAGCCCGACAGGGCCCGACAGAGCCCGACAGAGCCGGACAGGGCCCAGTAGAGCCCGACAGAGCCCGACAGAGCCCGACAGAGCCCGACAAAGCCCGACAGGGCCCGACAGGGCCTGACAGGGCCCGACAGAACCCGACAGAGCCCGACAGAGCCCGACAGGGCCCGACAGAGCCCAGTAGAGCCCGACAGAGCCCGACAGAGCCCGACAGGGCCCGACAGAGCCCAGTAGAGCTCGACAGAGCCCGACAGAGCCCGACAGGGCCCGACAGGGCCCGACAGGGCCCAGTAGAGCCCGACAGGGCCCGACAGGGCCCGACAGAGCCCGACAGAGCCCGACAGAGCCCGATAGGGCCCAGTAGAGCCCAGTAGAAACCGACAGAGCCCAATAGAGCCCGACAGAGCCCGACAGAGCCCGACAGAGCCCGACAGAGCCCGACAGAGCCCGACAGGGCCCGACAGGGCCCGACAGAGCCCGACAGAGCCCAGTAGAGCCCGACAGAGCCCGACAGAGCCCGACAGAGCTCAACAGGGCCCAGTAGAGCCCGACAGAGCCCGACAGAGCCCGACAGAGCTCGACAGGGCCCGACAGAGCCCGACAGAACCCGACAGAGCTCGACAGAGCCCAGTAGAGCCCGACAGAGCCCGACAGAGCCCGACAGAGCCCGACAGAGCCCGACAGAGCCCAGTAGAGCCCGACAGAGCCCAGTAGAGCCCGACAGAGCCCGACAGAGCCCGACAGAGCCCGACAGAGCCCGACAGAGCCCGACAGGGCCCGACAGAGCCCGACAGGACCCGACAGAGCCCGACAGGGCCCAGTAGAGCCCGACAGAGCCCGCCAGAGCCCGACAGGGCCCGACAGGGCCCGACAGAGCCCGACAGAGCCCAGTAGAGCTCGACAGAGCCCGACAGGGTCCGACAGAGCCCGACAGGGCCCGACAGGGCCCGACAGAGCCCGACAGAGACCAGTAGAGCCCGACAGAGCCCGACAGATCCCGACAGAGCCCGACAGGGCCCGACCGAGCCCGACAGAGCCCAGTAGAGCCCGACAGAGCCCGACAGAGCCCGACAGGGCTCAGTAGAGCCCAGTAGAACCCGACAGAGCCCGACAGAGCCCGACAGAGCCCGACAGAGCCCGACAGGGCCCGACAGAGCCCGACAGGGCCCGACAGGGCCCGACAGAGACCGACAGAGACCGACAGAGCCCGACAGAGCCCGACAGAGACCGACAGGACCCGACAGAGCCCGACAGAGCCCGACAGAGCCCAACAGAGCCCGACAGGGCCCGACCGAGCCCGACAGAGCCCAGTAGAGCCCGACAGAGCCCAACAGAGCCCGACAGAGCCCGACAGAGCCCGACAGGGCCCAGTAGAGCCCAGTAGAACCCGACAGAGCCCGACAGAGCCCGACAGAGCCTGACAGGGCCTGACAGGGCCCGACAGGGCCCGACAGGGCCCGACAGAGCCCGACAGAGCCCGACAGGGCCCGACAGAGCCCGACAGGGCCCAGTAGAGCCCGACAGAGCCCGACAGAGCCCGACAGAGCCCGACAGAGCCCGACAGGGCCCGACAGGGCCCGACAGAGCCCGACAGAGCCCGACAGGGCCCGACAGAGCCCGACAGGGCCCAGTAGAGCCCGACAGAGCCCGACAGAGCCCGACAGGGCCCGACAGGGCCCGACAGGGCCCGACAGAGCCCAGTAGAGCTCGACAGAGCCCGACAGAGCCCGAAAGGGCCCGACAGGTCCCGACAGGGCCCAGTAGAGCCCGACAGAGCCCGACAGGGCCCGACAGGGTCCGACAGAGCCCGACAGGGCCCGACAGGGCCCGACAGAGCCCGACAGAGACCAGTAGAGCCCGACAGAGCCCGACAGATCCCGACAGAGCCCGACAGGGCCCGACCGAGCCCGACAGAGCCCAGTAGAGCCCGACAGAGCCCGACAGAGCCCGACAGAGCCCGACAGAGCCCGACAGGGCCCGACAGAGCCCGACAGGGCCCGACAGGGCCCGACAGAGACCGACAGAGACCGACAGAGCCCGACAGAGCCCGACAGAGACCGACAGGACCCGACAGAGCCCGACAGAGCCCGACAGAGCCCAACAGAGCCCGACAGGGCCCGACCGAGCCCGACAGAGCCCAGTAGAGCCCGACAGAGCCCAACAGAGCCCGACAGAGCCCGACAGAGCCCGACAGGGCCCAGTAGAGCCCAGTAGAACCCGACAGAGCCCGACAGAGCCCGACAGAGCCTGACAGGGCCTGACAGGGCCCGACAGGGCCCCGAAGGGCCCGACAGGGGCCGCAGAGCCCCGACAGAGCCCGACAGAGCTCGACAGGGCCCGACAGGGCCCGACAGAGCCCGACAGGGCCCGACAGGGCCCGACAGAGACCAGTAGAGCCCGACAGAGCCCAACAGAGCCCGACAGGGCCCGACAGAGCCCGACAGAGCCCGACAGGGCCCGACAGGGCCCGACAGGGCCCGACAGAGACCAGTAGAGCCCGACAGAGCCCGACAGAGCCCGACAGAGCCCGACAGAGCCCGACAGGGCCCGACCGAGCCCGACAGAGCCCAGTAGAGCCCGACAGAGCCCGACAGAGCCCGACAGGGCCCAGTAGAGCCCAGTAGAGCCCGACAGAGCCCGACAGAGCCCGACAGGGCCCGACAGGGCCCGACAGGGCCCGACAGAGCCCGACAGGGCCCGACAGGGCCCGGCAGAGCCCGACAGAGCCCGACAGGCCCCGACAGGGCCCGACAGAGCCCGACAGAGCCCGACAGAGCCCAGTAGAGCCCGACAGGGCCCGACAGAGCCCGACAGAGCCCGACAGAGCCCGACAGAGCCCGACAGAGCCCGACAGGGCCCAGTAGAGCCCGACAGAGCCCGACAGAGCCCGACAGAGCCCGACAGGGCCCGACAGGGCCCGACAGGGCCCAGTAGAGCCCGACAGAGCCCGACAGAGCCCGACAGGGCCCGACAGGGCCCGACAGGGCCCAGTAGAGCCCGACAGAGCCCGACAGGGCCCGACAGAGCCCGACAGAGCCCGACAGAGCCCGACAGGGCCCAGTAGAGCCCAGTAGAACCCGACAGAGCCCAATAGAGCCCGACAGAGCCCGACAGAGCCCGACAGGGCCCGACAGAGCCCGACAGAGCCCGACAGAGCTCGACAGAGCCCGACAGAGCCCGACAGAGCCCGAAAGAGCCCGACAGAGCCCGACAGAGCCCAGTAGAGCCCGACAGAGCCCGACAGAGCCCGACAGAGCCCGACAGAGCCCGACAGAGCTCGACAGGGCCCGACAGGGCCCGACAGGGCCCGACAGAGACCGACAGAGCCCGACAAAGCCCGACAAAGCCCGACAGGGCCCGACAGGGCCCGACAGGGCCCAGTAGAGCCCGACAGAGCCTGACAGGGCCCGACAGAGCCCGACAGAGCCCGACAGAGCCCGACAGGGCCCAGTAGAGCCCAGTAGAACCCGACAGAGCCCAATAGAGCCCGACAGAGCCCGACAGAGCCCGACAGGGCCCAGTAGAGCCCAGTAGAACCCGACAGAGCCCGACAGAGCCCGACAGGGCCCGAAAGGGCCCGACAGGGCCCGACAGGGCCCGACAGAGCCCGACAGAGCCCGACAGGGCCCGACAGAGCCCGACAGGGCCCGACAGGTCCCAACAGAGCCCGACAGAGCCCGACAGAGCCCGACAGGGCCCGACAGGGCCCGACAGAGACCGACAGAACCCGACAGAGCCCGACAGAGCCCAGTAGAGCCCGACAGAGCCCGACAGAGCCCGACAGAGCCCGACAGAGCCCGACAGAGCCCGACAGGGCCCAGTAGAGCCCGACAGAGCCCGACAGGGCCCGACAGAGCCCGACAGGGCCCGACAGAGCCCGACAGAGCCGGACAGGGCCCAGTAGAGCCCGACAGAGCCCGACAGAGCCCGACAGAGCCCGACAGAGCCCGACAAAGCCCGACAGGGCCCGACAGGGCCCGACAGGGCCCGACAGAGCCCGACAGGGCCCGACAGAACCCGACAGAGCCCGACAGAGCCCGACAGGGCCCGACAGGGCCCGACAGAGCCCGACAGAGCCCAGTAGAGCCCGACAGAGCCCGACAGAGCCCGACAGAGCCCGACAGGGCCCGACAGAGCCCAGTAGAGCTCGACAGAGCCCGACAGAGCCCGACAGGGCCCGACAGGGCCCGACAGGGCCCAGTAGAGCCCGACAGGGCCCGACAGGGCCCGACAGAGCCCGACAGAGCCCGACAGAGCCCGACAGGGCCCAGTAGAGCCCAGTAGAACCCGACAGAGCCCAATAGAGCCCGACAGAGCCCGACAGAGCCCGACAGAGCCCGACAGAGCCCGACAGAGCCCGACAGGGCCCGACAGGGCCCGACAGAGCCCGACAGAGCCCAGTAGAGCCCGACAGAGCCGACAGAGCCCGACAGAGCTCGACAGGGCCCAGTAGAGCCCGACAGAGCCCGACAGAGCCCGACAGAACCCGACAGAGCCCGACAGAGCCCAGTAGAGCCCGACAGAGCCCGACAGAGCCCGACAGAGCCCGACAGAGCCCGACAGAGCCCAGTAGAGCCCGACAGAGCCCAGTAGAGCCCGACAGAGCCCGACAGAGCCCGACAGAGCCCGACAGAGCCCGACAGGGCCCGACAGGGCCCAGTAGAGCCCGACAGAGCCCGCCAGAGCCCGACAGAGCCCGACAGGGCCCGACAGAGCCCGACAGAGCCCGACAGGGCCCAGTAGAGCCCGACAGAGCCCGCCAGAGCCCGACAGAGCCCGACAGGGCCCGACAGGGCCCGACAGAGCCCGACAGAGCCCAGTAGAGCTCGACAGAGCCCGACAGAGCCCGACAGGGCCCAGTAGAGCCCGACAGAGCTCGACAGGGCCCGACAGAGCCCGACAGAGCCCGACAGGGCCCGACAGGGCCCGACAGAGCCCGACAGAGCCCGACAGGGCCCGACAGAGCCCGACAGGGCCCAGTAGAGCCCGACAGAGCCCGACAGAGCCCGACAGGGCCCGACAGGGCCCGACAGGGCCCGACAGGGCCCAGTAGAGCCCGACAGAGCCCGACAGGGCCCGACAGGGTCCGACAGAGCCCGACAGGGCCCGACAGGGCCCGACAGAGCCCGACAGAGACCAGTAGAGCCCGACAGAGCCCGACAGATCCCGACAGAGCCCGACAGGGCCCGACCGAGCCCGACAGAGCCCAGTAGAGCCCGACAGAGCCCAACAGAGCCCGACAGGGCTCAGTAGAGCCCAGTAGAACCCGACAGAGCCCGACAGAGCCCGACAGAGCCCGACAGAACCCGACAGAGCCCAGTAGAGCCCGACAGAGCCTGACAGAGCCCGACAGAGCCCGGCAGAGCCCGACAGGGCCCGACAGGGCCCGACAGGGCCCGACAGAGCCCGACAGGGCCCGACAGAGCCCGACAGAGCCCGACAGAGCCCGACAGAGCCCGACAGAGCCCGACAGGGCCCAGTAGAGCCCGACAGAGCCCGACAGAGCCCCACAGAGCCCGACAGGGCCCGACAGAGCCCGACAGGGCCCGACAGGGCCTGACAGAGCCCAGTAGAGCTCGACAGAGCCCGACAGAGCCCGACAGGGCCCGACAGAGCCCGACAGGGCCCGACAGGTCCCGACAGGGCCCAGTAGAGCCCGACAGAGCCCGACAGGGCCCGACAGAGCCCGACAGGGCCCGACAGGGCCCGACAGGGCCCAGTAGAGCCCGACAGAGCCCGACAGGGCCCGACAGGGCCCGACAGAGCCAGTAGAGCTCGACAGAGCCCGACAGAGCCCGACAGGGCCCAGTAGAGCCCGACAGAGCCCGACAGGGCCCGACAGGGCCCGACAGAGACCAGTAGAGCCCGACAGAGCCCGACAGAGCCCGACAGAGCTTGACAGAGCCCGACAGGGCCCGACCGAGCCCGACAGAGCCCAGTAGAGCCCGACAGAGCCCGACAGGGCCCAGTAGAGCCCAGTAGAACCCGACAGAGCCCAGTAGAGCCCGACAGAGCCCGACAGAGCCCGACAGAGCCCGACAGGGCCCGACAGGGCCCGACAGGGCCCGACAGAACCCGACAGAGCCCAGTAGAGCCCGACAGAGCCCGACAGGGCCCAGTAGAGCCCGACAGAGCCCGACAGAGCCCGACAGGGCCCGACAGGGCACGACAGAGCCCGACAGAGCCCGACAGGGCCCGAAAGAGCCCGACAGAGCCCGACAGGGCCCAGTAGAGCCCGACAGAGCCCGACAGAGCCCGACAGAGCCCGACAGAGCCCGACAGGGCCCGACAGGGCCCGACAGAGCCAGTAGAGCTCGACAGAGCCCGACAGAGCCCGACAGGGCCCAGTAGAGCCCAGTAGAACCCGACAGAGCCCGACAGAGCCCGACAGAGCCCGACAGAGCCCGACAGAGCTCGACAGGGCCCGAAAGAGCCCGACAGAGCCCGACAGGGCCCGACAGAGCCAGTAGAGCCCGACAGAGCCCGACAGAGCCCGACAGAGCCCGACAGGGCCCGACCGAGCCCGACAGAGCCCAGTAGAGCCCGACAGAGCCCGACAGAGCCCGACAGAGCCCGACAGAGCCCGACAGGGCCCAGTAGAGCCCAGTAGAACCCGACAGAGCCCGACAGAGCCCGACAGAGCCTGACAGGGCCCGACAGGGCCCGACAGAGCCCGACAGGGCCCGACAGGGCCCGACAGAGACCAGTAGAGCCCGACAGAGCCCAACAGAGCCCGACAGGGCCCGACAGAGCCCGACAGAGCCCGACAGGGCCCGACAGGGCCCGACAGGGCCCGACAGAGACCAGTAGAGCCCGACAGAGCCCGACAGAGCCCGACAGAGCCCGACAGGGCCCGACAGAACCCGACAGAGCCCGACAGAGCCCAGTAGAGCCCGACAGAGCCCGACAGAGCCCGACAGGGCCCAGTAGAGCCCAGTAGAACCCGACAGAGCCCAATAGAGCCCGACAGAGCCCGACAGAGCCCGACAGGGCCCAGTAGAGCCCAGTAGAACCCGACAGAGCCCGACAGAGCCCGACAGGGCCCGACAGGGCCCGACAGGGCCTGACAGAGCCCGACAGGGCCCGACAGGGCCCAGTAGAGCCCGACAGAGCCCGACAGGGCCCGACAGAGCCCGACAGAGCCCGACAGAGCCCGACAGGGCCCAGTAGAGCCCAGTAGAACCCGACAGAGCCCAATAGAGCCCGACAGAGCCCGACAGAGCCCGACAGGGCCCAGTAGAGCCCAGTAGAACCCGACAGAGCCCGACAGAGCCCGACAGGGCCCGAAAGGGCCTGACAGGGCCCGACAGGGCCCGACAGGGCCCGACAGAGCCCGACAGGGCCCGACAGAGCCCGACAGGGCCCGACAGGTCCCAACAGAGCCCGACAGAGCCCGACAGAGCCCGACAGGGCCCGACAGGGCCCGACAGAGCCCGACAGAACCCGACAGAGCCCGACAGAGCCCAGTAGAGCCCGACAGAGCCCGACAGAGCCCGACAGAGCCCGACAGAGCCCGACAGAGCCCGACAGGGCCCAGTAGAGCCCGACAGAGCCCGACAGGGCCCGACAGAGCCCGACAGGGCCCGACAGAGCCCGACAGAGCCGGACAGGGCCCAGTAGAGCCCGACAGAGCCCGACAGAGCCCGACAGAGCCCGACAAAGCCCGACAGGGCCCGACAGGGCCCGACAGGGCCCGACAGAACCCGACAGAGCCCGACAGAGCCCGACAGGGCCCGACAGAGCCCAGTAGAGCCCGACAGAGCCCGACAGAGCCCGACAGAGCCCGACAGGGCCCGACAGAGCCCAGTAAGGAGGGGACCAGGCCGGACAGAGCCGAACCGACAGGGCCCGACAGGGCCCGACAGGGCCCAGTAGAGCCCGACAGGGCCCGACAGGGCCCGACAGAGCCCGACAGAGCCCGACAGAGCCCGACAGGGCCCAGTAGAGCCCAGTAGAACCCGACAGAGCCCAATAGAGCCCGACAGAGCCCGACAGAGCCCGACAGAGCCCGACAGAGCCCGACAGGGCCCGACAGGGCCCGACAGAGCCCGACAGAGCCCAGTAGAGCCCGACAGAGCCCGACAGAGCCCGACAGAGCTCGACAGGGCCCAGTAGAGCCCGACAGAGCCCGACAGAGCCCGACAGAGCTCGACAGGGCCCGACAGAGCCCGACAGAGCCCGACAGAGCCCGACAGAGACCAGTAGAGCCCGACAGAGCCCGACAGAGCCCGACAGAGCCCGACAGAGCCCGACAGAGCCCAGTAGAGCCCGACAGAGCCCAGTAGAGCCCGACAGAGCCCGACAGAGCCCGACAGAGCCCGACAGGGCCCGACAGAGCCCGACAGGACCCGACAGAGCCCGACAGGGCCCAGTAGAGCCCGACAGAGCCCGCCAGAGCCCGACAGAGCCCGACAGGGCCCGACAGGGCCCGACAGAGCCCGACAGAGCTCGACAGGGCCCGACAGAGCCCGACAGGGCCCAGTAGAGCCCGACAGAGCTCGACAGGGCCCGACAGAGCCCGACAGAGCCCGACAGGGCCCGACAGGGCCCGACAGAGCCCGACAGAGCCCGAAAGGGCCCGACAGGTCCCGACAGGGCCCAGTAGAGCCCGACAGAGCCCGACAGGGCCCGAAAGGGTCCGACAGAGCCCGACAGGGCCCGACAGGGCCCGACAGAGCCCGACAGAGACCAGTAGAGCCCGACAGAGCCCGACAGATCCCGACAGAGCCCGACAGGGCCCGACCGAGCCCGACAGAGCCCAGTAGAGCCCGACAGAGCCCGACAGAGCCCGACAGGGCTCAGTAGAGCCCAGTAGAACCCGACAGAGCCCGACAGAGCCCGACAGAGCCCGACAGAGCCCGACAGAGCCCGACAGGGCCCGACAGGGCCCGACAGAGACCGACAGAGACCGACAGAGACCGACAGAGACCGACAGAGCCCGACAGAGACCGACAGGACCCGACAGAGCCCGACAGAGCCCGACAGAGCCCGACAGAGCCCAACAGAGCCCAACAGAGCCCAACAGAGCCCGACAGGGCCCGACAGAGCCCGACAGAGCCCAGTAGAGCCCGACAGAGCCCGGCAGAGCCCGACAGGGCCCGACAGGGCCCGACAGGGCCCGACAGAGCCCGACAGAGCCCGACAGAGCCCGACAGGGCCCGACAGAGCCCGACAGGGCCCGACAGAGCCCGACAGGGCCCAGTAGAGCCCGACAGAGCCCGACAGAGCCCGACAGAGCCCGACAGGGCCCGACAGAGCCCGACAGGGCCCGACAGAGCCCAGTAGAGCTCGACAGAGCCCGACAGAGCCCGACAGGGCCCGACAGAGCCCGACAGGGCCCGACAGGGCCCGACAGGGCCCAGTAGAGCCCGACAGAGTCCGACAGGGCCCGACAGACGACAGGGCCCGACAGGGCCCAGTAGAGCCCGACAGAGCCCGACAGAGCCAGTAGAGCTCGACAGAGCCCGACAGAGCCCGACAGGGCCCAGTAGAGCCCAGTAGAACCCGACAGAGCCCGACAGAGCCCGACAGAGCCCGACAGAGCCCGACAGAGCTCGACAGGGCCCGAAGAGCCCGACAGAGCCCGACAGGGCCCGACAGAGCCAGTAGAGCCCGACAGAGCCCGACAGAGCCCGACAGAGCCCGACAGGGCCCGACCGAGCCCGACAGAGCCCAGTAGAGCCCGACAGAGCCCGACAGAGCCCGACAGAGCCCGACAGAGCCCGACAGGGCCCAGTAGAGCCCAGTAGAACCCGACAGAGCCCGACAGAGCCCGACAGAGCCTGACAGGGCCCGACAGGGCCCGACAGAGCCCGACAGGGCCCGACAGGGCCCGACAGAGACCAGTAGAGCCCGACAGAGCCCAACAGAGCCCGACAGGGCCCGACAGAGCCCGACAGAGCCCGACAGGGCCCGACAGGGCCCGACAGGGCCCGACAGAGACCAGTAGAGCCCGACAGAGCCCGACAGAGCCCGACAGAGCCCGACAGGGCCCGACAGAACCCGACAGAGCCCGACAGAGCCCAGTAGAGCCCGACAGAGCCCGACAGAGCCCGACAGGGCCCAGTAGAGCCCAGTAGAACCCGACAGAGCCCAATAGAGCCCGACAGAGCCCGACAGAGCCCGACAGGGCCCAGTAGAGCCCAGTAGAACCCGACAGAGCCCGACAGAGCCCGACAGGGCCCGACAGGGCCCGACAGGGCCTGACAGAGCCCGACAGGGCCCGACAGGGCCCAGTAGAGCCCGACAGAGCCCGACAGGGCCCGACAGAGCCCGACAGAGCCCGACAGAGCCCGACAGGGCCCAGTAGAGCCCAGTAGAACCCGACAGAGCCCAATAGAGCCCGACAGAGCCCGACAGAGCCCGACAGGGCCCAGTAGAGCCCAGTAGAACCCGACAGAGCCCGACAGAGCCCGACAGGGCCCGAAAGGGCCTGACAGGGCCCGACAGGGCCCGACAGGGCCCGACAGAGCCCGACAGGGCCCGACAGAGCCCGACAGGGCCCGACAGGTCCCAACAGAGCCCGACAGAGCCCGACAGAGCCCGACAGGGCCCGACAGGGCCCGACAGAGCCCGACAGAACCCGACAGAGCCCGACAGAGCCCAGTAGAGCCCGACAGAGCCCGACAGAGCCCGACAGAGCCCGACAGAGCCCGACAGAGCCCGACAGGGCCCAGTAGAGCCCGACAGAGCCCGACAGGGCCCGACAGAGCCCGACAGGGCCCGACAGAGCCCGACAGAGCCGGACAGGGCCCAGTAGAGCCCGACAGAGCCCGACAGAGCCCGACAGAGCCCGACAAAGCCCGACAGGGCCCGACAGGGCCCGACAGGGCCCGACAGAACCCGACAGAGCCCGACAGAGCCCGACAGAGCCCAGTAGAGCTCGACAGAGCCCGACAGAGCCCGACAGGGCCCGACAGGGCCCGACAGGGCCCAGTAGAGCTCGACAGAGCCCGACAGAGCCCGACAGGGCCCGACAGGGCCCGACAGGGCCCAGTAGAGCCCGACAGAGCCCGACAGAGCCCGACAGAGCCCGACAGGGCCCGACAGAGCCCAGTAGAGCTCGACAGAGCCCGACAGAGCCCGACAGGGCCCGACAGGGCCCGACAGGGCCCAGTAGAGCCCGACAGGGCCCGACAGGGCCCGACAGAGCCCGACAGAGCCCGACAGAGCCCGACAGGGCCCAGTAGAGCCCAGTAGAACCCGACAGAGCCCAATAGAGCCCGACAGAGCCCGACAGAGCCCGACAGAGCCCGACAGAGCCCGACAGGGCCCGACAGGGCCCGACAGAGCCCGACAGAGCCCAGTAGAGCCCGACAGAGCCCGACAGAGCCCGACAGAGCTCGACAGGGCCCAGTAGAGCCCGACAGAGCCCGACAGAGCCCGACAGAGCTCGACAGGGCCCGACAGAGCCCGACAGAGCCCGACAGAGCCCGACAGAGACCAGTAGAGCCCGACAGAGCCCGACAGAGCCCGACAGAGCCCGACAGAGCCCGACAGAGCCCAGTAGAGCCCGACAGAGCCCAGTAGAGCCCGACAGAGCCCGACAGAGCCCGACAGAGCCCGACAGAGCCCGACAGAGCCCGACAGGGCCCGACAGAGCCCGACAGGACCCGACAGAGCCCGACAGGGCCCAGTAGAGCCCGACAGAGCCCGCCAGAGCCCGACAGAGCCCGACAGGGCCCGACAGGGCCCGACAGAGCCCGACAGAGCTCGACAGGGCCCGACAGAGCCCGACAGGGCCCAGTAGAGCCCGACAGAGCTCGACAGGGCCCGACAGAGCCCGACAGAGCCCGACAGGGCCCGACAGGGCCCGACAGAGCCCGACAGAGCCCGAAAGGGCCCGACAGGTCCCGACAGGGCCCAGTAGAGCCCGACAGAGCCCGACAGGGCCCGAAAGGGTCCGACAGAGCCCGACAGGGCCCGACAGGGCCCGACAGAGCCCGACAGAGACCAGTAGAGCCCGACAGAGCCCGACAGATCCCGACAGAGCCCGACAGGGCCCGACCGAGCCCGACAGAGCCCAGTAGAGCCCGACAGAGCCCGACAGAGCCCGACAGGGCTCAGTAGAGCCCAGTAGAACCCGACAGAGCCCGACAGAGCCCGACAGAGCCCGACAGAGCCCGACAGAGCCCGACAGGGCCCGACAGGGCCCGACAGAGACCGACAGAGACCGACAGAGACCGACAGAGACCGACAGAGCCCGACAGAGACCGACAGGACCCGACAGAGCCCGACAGAGCCCGACAGAGCCCGACAGAGCCCAACAGAGCCCAACAGAGCCCAACAGAGCCCGACAGGGCCCGACAGAGCCCGACAGAGCCCAGTAGAGCCCGACAGAGCCCGGCAGAGCCCGACAGGGCC